>NC_139830.1:2125175-2212675 GCF_963691815.1 Echiichthys vipera | reverse complement strand
CTGTCTCTCCTTCCTCCTCCTTTGTCACTCTTCCTCCTGCATCCTCTGTTCCTCCTAGATCTCTTTCTCTCTGTCTCTCTCCTGTCTCCCCTTCCTCCTCCTTCGTCACTCTTCCTCCTGCATCCTCTGTTCCTCCTAGATCTCTCTCTCTCTGTCTCTCTCCTGTCTCCCCTTCCTCCTCCTTCGTCACTCTTCCTCCTGCATCCTCTGTTCCTCCTAGATCTCTTTCTCTCTGTCTCTCTCCTGTCTCCCCTTCCTCCTCCTTCGTCACTCTTCCTCCTGCATCCTCTGTTCCTTCTAGATCTCTTTCTCTCTGTCTCTCCTTCCTCCTCCTTCGTCACTCTTCCTCCTGCATCCTCTGTTCCTCCTAGATCTCTTTCTCTCTGTCTCTCTCCTGTCTCCCCTTCCTCCTCCTTCGTCACTCTTCCTCCTGCATCCTCTGTTCCTCCTAGATCTCTCTCTCTCCTGTCTCCCCTTCCTCCTCCTTCGTCACTCTTCCTCCTGCATCCTCTGTTCCTCCTAGATCTCTTTCTCTCTGTCTCTCTCCTGTCTCCTCTTCCTCCTCCTTCGTCACTCTTCCTCCTGCATCCTCTGTTCCTCCTAGATCTCTTTCTCTCTGTCTCTCTCCTGTCTCCCCTTCCTCCTCCTTCGTCACTCTTCCTCCTGCATCCTCCTGCATCCTCTGTTACTCCTCTCCTGTCTCCCCTTCCTCCTCCTTCGTCACTCTTCCTCCTGCATCCTCTGTTCCTCCTAGATCTCTTTCTCTCTGTCTCTCTCCTGTCTCCCCTTCCTCCTCCTTCGTCACTCTTCCTCCTGCATCCTCTGTTACTCCTAGATCTCTTTCTCTCCTGTCTCCCCTTCCTCCTCCTTCATCACTCTTCCTCCTGCATCCTCTGTTCCTCCTAGATCTCTTTCTCTCCTCTCCTGTCTCCCCTTCCTCCTCCTTCGTCACTCTTCCTCCTGCATCCTCTGTTACTCCTAGATCTCTTTCTCTCTGTCTCTCTCCTGTCTCCCTTTCCTCCTCCTTCGTCACTCTTCCTCCTGCATCCTCTAATATTCCTCTCCTGTCTCCCCTTCCTCCTCCTTCGTCACTCTTCCTCCTGCATCCCCTGTTCCTCCTAGATCTCCTTCTCTCTGTCTCTCTCCTGTCTCCCCTTCCTCCTCCTTCGTCACTCTTCCTCCTGCATCCTCTGTTCCTCCTAGATCTCTTTCTCTCTGTCTCTCTCCTGTCTCCCCTTCCTCCTCCTTCGTCACTCTTCCTCCTGCATCCCCTGTTCCTCCTAGATCTCTTTCTCTCTTCTTCCCCTCACTCATCCCTCTCTCTCTCTCTCTCTTCAGCCTCAGCTTAAAAACACTGCTGCCTGTGATTGAGATTCAGCTCTGCCGCAGTTCGGCCCCCCCGCTGAGACGGAAAATGGGAGCTCGGCTTGTAGCTCCAGAATGCACAACTCGCCGGGGTTGCCACACGGTATAGGATGGAGGGATATCAAAAGAAGATGCAGGGGGAAGGAGAGAGAAAGCATATTTAAAGACAGAGGAAGAAAGTAAGAAGCAGAGAGAGAAGATAGACAGCAGCCAATTATGCGGCTCAGCTTACTGTGAACAGTGGGACGGTGCTGTCAGCAGCGGCGGCGAGATAAAAATAGAGAAATAAATCTGTTGAGATGTGAGAGCGAGCGATAGATGGACTGGAGGTTACTGTGTTTATTCTCCTGTATGTGTTTTAGGCGTTGAAGGATGGTAGGACGGTAGGATTTGGCTACCCGATGGCGGTATTTGTGTAATATGTTCCGATTTACGGGTACATTTTTAATTCAATTCAGTTCAATTTTATTTAAAGTGCCAAATCATAACCAAAGTTATCTCAGGACACTTTACAGATTAGGTAAAGACCACACTCTATGACTTATTTATGATTTACATAGACCCAACAATTCCCCCGTAGAGTACGGTGGAGACGAAAACCTTCACTATAACAGACAGGAACGTCAGACAGTCCCAGCTCTGTGGAGGACGCACATCTGTCTGCACCGGAGAGAGGAAGAAACGTCGTGGATCATCACAACACGGTCTAAGCGTCCAGATCGTGACACACACAACTTTGGAGGTGCACGACTCAGGGTTCAGACCTTACGCACAGTTGTCCGAGTCCCATTTGCAAAATATCGCTGTGTACTCCGTCCCAACTGCACTGACCGCAAGAAGCATGCAACACGTGGAGGGTGGGCAGCCGTACAATTGGTTTTGGCAGGTTAAAGTGTCATTGGAAAAAGAATATAGCGATGCACTCGTTGTATATAAAGACGAAGCATTGGAAATGAGCAATGCAGTTTAATATTTGACACACAACAAGTGAAAAGCAAACTAAAGCAGACATGAGTGGGATCCCAGGGAACATTGTACTTTTAAACTTTTGAAAAACAAGTCTTTCGTCTCTCCTCCGTGCTCCTATCGTCTCTCCTCTCCTGGAGAGAGAAAGAGAGAAAAGACGGACAGATGGACAGAGAGAGACAGAGACAGACACACTTCCAGTAACTCTAATAATATCTATAGTAATGTGAATATGACTTATTAATACAGCAGAACAGTAGAAACAAGCACAGCTAAGGTGATAGATTATAACAGCAGCAGGAAGCGTCATGCAGGACCACGGCAGCAGGCACCACCACCATCAGCAGAGAGCTGCGAGCGACAAAACACAAACAACTCCGTGGACGAAGTGAATTAGTAACATGCACTGATGAGACATGAATGCTACAAACAGAGAGGAGAGAAGCTCAGAGGATCAGAAACAGTGTTATCCCCCGGCAGACTAGGCCTATAGCAGCAGAATTAAGCAGAACAAAGTCACATCCGGCTCTTTAACCATTTGCGTTAACGAGGAGACGAGCCACAGCTGGAGGAACAAACACACGGGGAAAGACGCAAGCAGGAGAAACAGACAGAGGGAGACAAACTCGCACAAAAGGACGAGAGAAGAGACCGACAGGACCTGGATCCTGACAGCGATAGCTTGGAAATTGACCTTGAAAAGTGCTTGAAATTGACCTTGGAATAACCCTGACTGTTAAATGAATGAAACATTTAGCCTTGTTAAAAAAAGGTAACAAATTCACACAGATATAAACGACTTAATATTATTTATAAGGAAATAAACTCCTTACCCCAAGTGAAGGCGTTCAAGGACCTCGGGATCATGTTCACGAGTGAGGGAGCGATGGAGCGTGAGTTTGGCCGGAGAATCGGAGCAGCGGGGGCGGAGCTGCAGTCGCTCTACCGCACCGTTGTGACCAAAAGAGAGCTGAGGAAGGCAAAGCTCTGGATCTACCGCTCAGTCCTGGTTCCTACCCTCACCTGTGGTCATGAAAGCTGGGTCAGGACCCAAAGAACCAGGTCCAGGTCCAAGCGGCCGAAATGTGTTTCCTCAGGAGGGGGTCTGGAGTCTCCCTTAGAGAGAGGGGGAGAAGTTCAGCATCCGTGAGGAACTCGGAGTAGAGCCGCTGCTCCTTTGCGTTGAAAGGAGCCAGTTGAGGTGGTTCAGGATCATCTGGTAAGGATGAACCCTGGGCGCCTCCCTAGGGAGGTGTTCCAGGCACGTCCAGCTGGGAGGAGGCCTCGGGGAAGACCCAGGACCAGGTGGAGAGATTAGATCTCCACACTGGCCTGGGAACGCCTCAGGATCCCCCAGTTAGAGCTGGTTAATGTGGCCCGGGAAAGGGAAGTTTGGGGTCCCCTGCTAAAGCTGCTGCCCCCCCGACCCCGGATAAGAGGCTGAAGATGAGATAAGGAAATTAAGTGTATATTAGCAGCAAAAAGAAACCCTCCATGTAAAGCGCACCGCAAACAGATATTATAAAATGTAATATTAAATATAGCAGCTGCTTGAAACCAAACAAACAATTTGCTTAATTAACTTTCTGTGTATGATTATTAATAAATAAAGAAATGACTGGAGCGGCCTCATTAATCCCATATCCGATCCAGGTAATGAGTCAGTATCGGAGATCGTATATCCGATCGGTGCATCTCTAGTTAGGGTTAGAAACAAAATGTTGTGGTTTGGTTTTGTACGACCGGGACTTGAACACCAACAGGAAATAAACCCTGCTGGCCCAGGAGAAGGTCCTGTGTTTTGGGACCCATGCACCACCTCAACCTGCCTCCTTACGCAGAGATTTGCTGTCTTATACTACGTCTCCTGCTCTCAATATGTGGCATACACACACAATTCATATGTGGAAAATGCCCATTTTTCATTGTTATATGTATGAAACATGCCTTCGAAGCGCCCGGTTGGAGCGGAGGGCGGAGGCGACACATGAGCAACAGAATGAGTTTTCAGCTTTCACCAAATTAGGTGTAATTTAAATGGAAGTGTGTGAAGGAGCTTACACTGTCCTCCAGTGTGATCCGGCAACGCAAACCCCACACAGCACAGGAGCATACCAAAAAGTGTGTGTGTGTGTGTGTGTGTGTGTGTGAGACAGAGACAAAGGGAGACGTGATCAGAACTATCCACAACCAATTATAAAACTACCTGTGACGTGGGAACAAACAAGAACAAAGACGATACACACTCTCTCTCTCTCTGTCTCTCTTTCTCTCTCTCTCGCACACACACACACACACACACACACACACACACACACACACACACACACTGTGTGTGAGCTGAATGTCATGTTTGATGTAATGAGTTTCATGGGTGAGTGTCTCCATGTAAGGCCGGGTCATTAAATGGTAATGGTGAGATGAGAGCTAATCTGTCACACACTGACAGCAGGGATGGATAGAAACGGAGGAGGAGGAGAGAAAGGAGGGAAAGGAAGGAGAGGGAAGAGATGAAAGATGTGTTGGAGAGGGAGAGGGAGGGAGAGAGAGAGAGAGAGAGGGAGAGACCCACACAACGAGCATATATTAGAATATATGTGGGTCCAGCCTGACTGTCAGTGACGTTGACTCATGAATGGCTCCATTATTTACCTGGTGGTGTGTTTGGCTTTTTAACATGTACGGTGAATTAACTCACTTTTTTTCAAGTGTGCGTTCAAGGAACTGCCATTTATTGCACTTATCCGGGGGTGCGCGGGGGCAGCAGCTTTAGCAGGGGACCCCAAACTTCCCTTTCCCGGGCCACATTAACCAGCTCTAACTGGGGGATCCTGAGGCGTTCCCAGGCCAGTGTGGAGATCTAATCTCTCCACCTGGTCCTGGGTCTTCCCCGAGGCCTCCTCCCAGCTGGACGTGCCTGGAACACCTCCCTAGGGAGGCGCCCAGGGTTCATCCTTACCAGATGATCCTGAACCACCTCAACTGGCTCCTTTCAACACTAAGGAGCAGCGGCTCTACTCCGAGTTCCTCACGGATGCTGAACTTCTCCCCCTCTCTCTAAGGGAGACTCCAGCCCCCCTCCTGAGGAAACACATTTCACACGCTTGTACCCGCGACCTTGTTCTTTCGGTCATGACTATTGCACTTCCACACTGGCTTAATTGTTCAGCCTCGTAGAGCGCTGCTTAGCCTGTCACAAAATCCTCAAAACAGTGGAGATGTTTCCTTCACAACCACAAATGTCCACCTCACGTGGGTTAAGCTTTAGCAGCATTCAGATCAGATCAGATCAGGCGGTCTGGGGTGAGAGTCCCGCACAGACAGAACAAGTCCGTGTTAGGTGTCTTTCTGTTTGTGTTCTCCATCTAAAGCAGGGGTGTCAAACTCCAATTCACAGTGGGCCAAATTTAAAAACTGGGAAAAAGTTGCAGCCAAACTCAATATTTACTAAAACCTGCAGAGTGCCAATGTGCATGTGTTCCCTTCTCTCCAGATGTGTAACGTTGAACCTTTCCAGTGCAGCTCCTTGTTCTTGTCGTGGTGTTTCTTCTGTTTGATTCTTTGGTTACAGCCACGGTGACAAACAGCTCTTTACCTTCAGACACAGATCATCTGCTGAAAGCTCCTGTCCTCCATCTTTCTTTGGGTCGTTTTTGTGGTGTTTTCATCTGTTTTTAGTCGTTTTGTCGTGTTTTTGTGGTGTTTTCATCTGTTTTTAGTCGTTTTGTCATGTTTTTGTGGTGTTTTCATCTGTTTTTAGTCGTTTTGTCATGTTTTTGTGGTGTTTTGTGTCTGTTTTTAGTCGTTTTTTCACTTTTTGTGTTGTTTGGCGTCTGTTTTTAGTTGTTTCATCACCGCTGCTGAACGCTCCTGTCCTCCATCTTTCTTTGGGTCGTTTTTGGGGAGGGGTGGATTCAGTGTGTCTGCAGAGACTGGTAGCATGGATGCTCATGTTTGCTAACAGAAAAATAGACGTGTATGTGCTTTATACTCGTGGGCCAGCTCTCACAGAACCTTGATATGATCTTAGGCGCCAAATATAATTACACCGCGGGCCAGATTTGGCCCACGGGCCGGAGTTTGACCCCCCTGATCTAAAGCAACATCTTCAGCTCCAGTTAGAAACCCTAGCGTCTCCGTGTTCAGTGAAGAACTGCCAGCATTTCCTTCCCATTGGAAACTCTGCATCAGAACCCCCGATCCAAATTGTGTCCGAAAAGGACGGCTACCAAATGTGTTGGGAAATCAATCCCCCAGACTCTTCTTCATGCTACTAGCTGCCTTTTCCAGAGTGGTTAGATAATGATTTTTCCCAGGATAGATCTCTTTACTTCAGGGCTCTGATGGAAGCTTTGTTAACCACTGTGCTATGGAGTCCTGATGGCAGATGGCGTTTGGGCTCAGTGCAGCGCCACTGTCTTCTCCCCTGGTGACGGATGTGACCTCTGCGTCGGAGCTAACGTCATTGAGACTTCTGTCACTTTGCCTGTTCATGCAAAGTGAATTTACCTTTTGTATCTGGTGTTGGGGGAGGGGGAAGGGGGTTGGGGGTGGGGGGTAGGGGGACTGGACAGCATTTTTAAACTAGGTGGCGAGATATTTGGGCATCAAGATGGAGGCAGATCAAACCCTCTGAAGCTGTGTTCAGAGAGCACACGATGGCCGCGATACACACAAGATCAAAGTTGATGTACGGAGGTGATTCATTGGTTTTTAAGCAGGATTAAACACGCGTCTAACGCCTGAACGACGGCCAATCAGTGTTGAGATTCTCGTTTGGGCTCACAGACACAAAGGAGACGTAGGTGCTGAAATTCAACCCCGCTGGGGGGCGCCCCCAGAGGATATGGTGAACGCAGACACGATGGCGTTTCGTTAACGCTTTAGAGATATGTGGTGTTCATTGGACGGCAGTGATGATTTATTGTACAGATGCAATTGAAGGCTTTGTTCTCTGTGTGCTGGAGCTCAGTAAGGAGCAGATTACAGCACCACTGGTTCAATTCCTCCCGGAGGGGGTCGTAAAATGTGTGCATTCGATGAACTGCGAGGTGTTCCAGATGAAAGCGTCCATTAAACACTATATGGATACCCTACTCTATAATGTGCAACTACGCTGTTTCAAAGAAGAGCGTTTAAGTGCCGTTTCAGGCTCATTCGGCGTCTCACAGCTGACCAAATGTCACAACACGTCATCTGTAACTGTAGCTGAATGTCGAACGTCCGTATTTTCACAGCTATGGGAAAATGAAAGGCTATATTTGCACGGCAGTGTGTTTTTATGGCTCCGCCGAGGACGAGGCGAGAGAGGTTTAATGGCACTCATTATAATGCCTTCTTTAATAATTCATGATTCACCTTTCTATACACGTTACTGAATATTTTAAAACCCACTTTTATAGTTTAAATCATCCGTCAAGAGGCCCGGCTGCAGGTAGGAGCCTCTTGTCGTGCGTGCGCTCGGCGGTTGGAAGAGGTTTTAGAGACGGGCTGTTGTGTTTAAGGCCACGGTTGATTTAGTTTACACAGATGTGAATCCTGTAGGCGGCTCACAGTCACACCATGTGTCATCAACAGAATGCAAAAGTTCCCTCCTGGTCGTGGATGGATTATTGAACGGGCCTGCCGGGCGTGGGGCCACGGGGCCGCAAAGGTCCGGGTCTTGACTCACAAAATGATGCAGAAAAAAACATGAGACTCTAAAGGCGCACTCCCACTGTGCGTCCGCACCGTGCCCCGTGCTTTAGGGTCCTTGTCCCCCCCTCCAGGCCCGTTTGTACTCACACTACCTGGGCCTCTGCGAATGCTTCTTGCTGCCTATACGTCATCACGCCGTAACACGTCACACGCATTGATGACGTCGTGGCGATGCGTGGCTTTGTTTCCAGATCTTTCCGTAGACCTCGGAGTTTTTGTGCGTCTTGTCGACTGTTTTTGAATCTTTTCATCGACCAAATCTGCAGTAAACACTCCACCTCCGCATCACACCAACGTGAACCTTTCACCGCCATTGTTTTAAATGTCCGCGGATGGTCCCTCCTTCTTTTTTCTACGTCCCAACAGGCGCACAGGAAATGACCTCAGAACCACCGTAGGCCTCGTGCTCGTGCTCGTACACGTGCAAACGTGCTTTACTAAAGCCCACCTCTCCCAGACGCTCCGTGGTCGGCAAGCTGGCCGCAGCTAGGCGCGGTACGGTTGCACTCACACTGGTCAAACAAACTAGGCTTTACCCGTGGAACCTGTTTGGGCACGGTACGGACGGACAGTGTGAGTGCGCCCTAAATGACCACAGAGATGCAAAATGACGGACGCCAGTCTATCGCAGGGCAATTAGCAAAGTTATCTTCAGGAACAATTTGATCAGAAGATGATTGAATAGTGTGTTGAAGCGTTTAACTCACTTTGGGTCCGTCACAGTTTTCATTAGTTGTGTTCTTTGCCTGGAGTTTCATGGCAGCACTTCTCGGCATCTGTCTCATTGACCTTTGCCCCACTTTTGTCTCATCTGAAGCAAGAAAAAAATATCACTTATATTAACGTGCATCTGCTCATTATCTCTTCAACACAGCGAGTGAGTTGTTTTGCTGTGTGCAACCCTGCCTCTCCATTAGAAAGAGGAGCTGCGGGCTCGGAGCTAACTTATCGATCACGGAATCACTTTCCTTCCCTCAGCTCGTTCTCCGTCTTTCCACTGAAGGTCAGAGGGATTCCCCAGGCACCCTGGAGACATTTGGGCAGAGCTGTTGCCGATGGGTTTCATTTGGCATGAGAGTGAAAATTGTGCTTCAGCGGTTTCCAGCTTTTCCCCCCATCAGCCTCAGCGGTCGGTGTAATCTTCAGGGACGTCCTTTATCAACTTGTTCCATTTTATTGCGGCTCTGATGGAGATATTATTCCAGCTAATTACATTTAAGTCAAAATGTAACCAATCCCTATCTTTGTGTGTGTGTGTGTGTGTGACATGATTGCTCATTCAACCCTCAGGGATCATTAAATGACATTTTGTTCTCATCAAATCTTAACTAAATGGTTGGTTTTCCTTCCAACGTGCAGACAAGCTGATCACCCGTCACAAATCTGGTTTACACATTAAGTGAAGAGCAAACAGCCTTCAGAGAAGAGTCTATTGGCATTTCTGCTTCATTAGTCAGCAGACACTATTGGCTCTGAGTGTGTGTGTGTGTAGTGACTGTCAGACCCAGGGACTGGCCTGTTATATCTGTTTAAATTCCAGTTCATTTTATTTGGCTGACATTTTCAAGCTGGAGGAGACAAATCTGACACCAGGCGTTCATGTCATGCCCATGGTCCACTTACCAGACAAGCGTCAGAGTGCCAAGTGTGAAGAGAACATAATGTAAAGTAGGCTTCGTCTAGTTTTCTGGACAAATATCACCAAAACTCAGGGCGCCCTCCCACTGTGCGTCCGTCCCGTGCCCTGTGCTTTAGGGTCCTTGTCCCCCCCTCCAGGCCCGTTTGTACTCACACTACCTGGGCCTCGGAGAATGCTTCTTGCTGCCTATACGTCATCACGCCGTAACACGTCACACGCATTGATGACGTCATGGCGATGCGTGGCTTTGTTTCCAGATCTTTCCGTAGACCTCTGAGTTTTTGTGCGTCTTGTCGACTGTTTTTGAATCTTTTCATCGACCAAATCTGCAGTAAACACTCCACCTCCGCATCACACCAACGTGAACCTTTCACCGCCATTGTTTGAAATGTCCGCGCATGGTCCCTCCTTCTTTTTTCTACGTCCCAACAGGCGCACAGGAAATGACCTCAGAACCGCCGTAGGCCTCGTGCTTGTACACGTGCAAACGTGCTTTACTAAAGCCCACCTCTCCCAAACGGGCCGTGGACGGCAAGCTGGCCACAGCTAGGCGCGGTGCGGGTGCACTCACACTGGTCAAACGCACTAGGCTTAAGACGAAAAACCTGTTTTGGCGCGGTGCGGAAGGACAGTGTGAGTGCGCCCTAAGATTGAATTGACTGAAAATGAAACTTGTTACAACTGTTATCAGACAGCAACATCACAGAACTCCACAGTGCGCCCGTTTCACTTGCATTTGTGACTAAAAACAGTGAAGTGCAACCTGTGGGGCGGTAGTAGCTCAGTCCATAGGTTCGAGTCCCTGTGCGGACCATGAATGGAGTGTGGACAGGTGGCTGGAGAGGTGCCTGGGCACGAGGTGCTGTTGGGCAGCTGTTGCCCCCACGACCCAACCCCGGATAAGTGTATCAAGATGAGATGAGATGATCATGATTACACCCCCAAAGATATTTATACACATGTTTTTCAGCTGAGGAACACATTTGCTCCTTGGTTTAAAGAAAATTAAAAAGTATGCATCACGCCCTGCTTCATGTGACAATCTCTCTCTCTCCTCTTTTACATTCCTTTGCAGAGCTGATTGATTTTTCTCTCCATCTTGAAAATCCTCTCCATGAAAAAGCTCTTTCCCACCAGTGACAGCCACAAAACTGACACCTGAACCTTTCTGAATATAGCTGTTATTCTCACAGCCAGACTCCCTCTAATCCCGTTACCTTATTGGTATTCACCCGGACGCATCACATCTTCTGTCCTTGCACCAGTGAGTCGACTGGAAGTCTCAGAAAGCTTTCACTGTCATTTTAGGACAAACAACCAGCAGCTAATCCTGCAGCATCTGTTCAGTCCAGCCATCTGTGCCAGAGCGGCCCCGGCAGCGTATGGGTTAAAGAGTCAGAGAGCTCCAGGGTCCGTGGGCCAAGCCGGGCCGAGCAGGGTCGGGCCAGTCCGTGCCATTCGGAAGCAAACAATTACCTGCCCAGCTTACTCCCTGATCCAACTTTAACGAGGCACACTGACCTGTTTATCCCCCGTCTATCCCTCCAGCCCGTCCTGGATGTGGTCTCCACCTGTCATCATCTCCCACTCATCCTTGAATCCCTCTCTCTGTGTCCCTCCATCTATTTGTCCTCCTATACACCTGAGGAGTGGGCGATTATGACGATATTAGATGGTGAAGGATCAGAACGTGTTGACGATCTGCCAAAGCAGAGAGATAGTGATGGTTAAAAGTATAAAAGTCAATGAGTCTGCAAATAATGGATGGATGGATTACTGAATGTGCCTACAGGGCACCGGCCAGGGGCTGATTAAGTGAAAAAAAAATATTATAGGGATGCAAAACCACCACAAAGAGACAAAAAATGATGACAGACATGCAAAACGATTAAAAATAGATATAAAATGACCACAGAGAAAAACAAAACGATGACATAGAAATGTAAAATGACTAAAATTCGATGCAAAACCCCCACAAAAAGATCCAAAATGTCTAAAAATAGATGCAAAACAATAACTGACACATGCAAAACAACTTAAAATGGACTTAAAATGACCACAAAGAGAAACAAAATAGCTGCAAAACCACCATAAAAGATGCAAAATGACTAAAAATAGATGCAAAACCACCACAAAAAGATGCAAAATGACTTAAAATAGATGCAAAACCACCACAAAAAGAGGTAAAATTACTAAAAGTAGATGCAAAACTACAACAAAAAGATACAAAATGACTAAAAATAGATGCAAAACCAGCACAAAAAGATGCAAAATGACTAAAAAAAGATGCAAAACCAGCACAAAAAGATGCAAAATGACTAAAAATAGATGCAAAACCACCACAAAAAGATGCAAAATGACTAAAAATAGATGCAAAACCACCACAAAAAGATGCAAAATGACTAAAAATAGATGCAAAACCACCACAAAAAGATGCTAAATGACTAAAAATAGATGCAAAACCAGCACAAAAAGATGCAAAATGACTAAAAATAGATGCAAAACTACCACAAAAAGATGCAAAATGACTAAAAATAGATGCAAAACCAGCACAAAAAGATGCAACATGACTTTAAATGGATGCAAAACCACCATAAAAAGATGCAAAATGAATAAAAATAGATGCAAAACCACCATAAAAGATGCAAAATTACTAAAAATAGATGCAAAACCAACACAAAAAGATGCAAAATTACTAAAAATAGATACAAAACCAGCACAAAAAGATGCAAAATGACTAAAAATAGATGCAAAACCACCACAAAAAGATGCAAAATGACTAAAAATAGATGCAAAACCACCACAAAAAGATGCAAAATGACTAAAAATAGATGCAAAACCAGCACAAAAAGATGCAAAATGACTAAAAATAGATGCAAAACCACCATAAAAGATGCAAAATGACTAAAAATAGATGCAAAACCACCACAAAAAGATGCAAAATGACTAAAAATAGGTGCAAAACCACCACAAAAAGATGCAAAATGACTAAAAATAGATGCAAAACCACCACAGAAAGATGCAAAATGACTAAAAATAGATGCAAAATGATTACGAAGACACAAAAAACAACTACAAATGGACATAAAATGAGTACAAAGAGAAACAAAATGAGCACAAAACAGGTCGACTCTTTGAGTTTGGGTGTCTTGTTCCTACGTAGACAGAACGGGCGGCTCTGACACGTCCACGCCATTGGGGCCCGTTGGCTCCGAATAGGTCCATTCTACAGATGCAGTGAAGTCAGGACCTTTTGATGGTCTCTCCCCTCTTCACCTCTTTCAACTCCATCTTTCCCTGCCACCTCGCCATCCTGTCCTCCACCTCTGCCCCACCACCTCCATCACTCCCGCGGCTACTGTCCCGCAGCCTTCCTCCGTCCATGCGTCAGTGTTTCATCTCCGCTGACCTCCGTGCTTCCTCCCTCCTTCATCCTTCGCTTTTCCTCTTCATCCGTGCCCCTCCATCCCTTCCCTCATTGAGCTCGGCCTTCATCTCTCCCTCTATCCTTCGCCGTGTCCTCCACCTCACATTTACCCCGTTAACATCCCCCTCTTTTCTCCTCCCCGTTTCTCCTCGCCTCACCCTGACCCCTCAGTTACCTCCTCCCAGCCCCCCTCCTCCCCCACACGCTCTCATCTTGACCTCTCCAGCGCCAGCCGTAAGTATCATTACCCTGCCATACCTCTTTCCTTCTCCGCCTCTCATCTCTGCTTACTGCCGTCATGATTGTCATTACAGGAGGGGTTAAAGATCCCATCATCGCTCTGGATGTTTCCCCGCACACACGGAAACACACAAATGTGCTGATCTTGCGTCATTTGTGGTCGTTTGTTTCCGGCAAACTTACTCGGAGCCTTTGTGCGCTTGTGTTCATGGTCGTCCTGACTGCGTGCTTGTGTTTGCATAAGTCCATGCTGTGTGTTTGCTGATCCTCATGTAGTCTCCGTAATAATCCCTTATGCATTGTGTTCGACGGAATGGGCAGAAATAGCCCGGCTGTTTGGACTGATAGAGTTCACGGCGCCGTCTCGAAATAATTCTCAGACTGTGGAATGAGGCCAGAGCCGGCTGACCCCATTAGAGCAAACTCACAACTCATTGTGAAGGGGCCCGTCGCTCATCGACGAGGCACCCTCACCTCTGTCAGACTAACGGCTCTGCACTGACAGCCTTTCCATGGCTGGATGTGCTTAAAGACACGAGGCTGTACGGGGGCGCGATCGTGCGGCGTTAACCACGAAGAAATCAATTCTATGCCTCTGTTAGTTTGACAGACTTCATCAAACTCTGGCTGCGCTGTTCCTCAAGTGTGATGTTTGTGTCTCTGCACTTTTGATGGTGATTGAATTCAGCACAAAGTTGCTTTAAATAGGACTGACCTCTCAGGGCGCACTCGCACTGTCCGTCCGCACCGGGCCAAAACCGTTTTTTCGGCTAAAGCCTAGTGCGTTTGACCAGTGTGAGTGCCATCAACGACCCGCCTGAGGAATGGTGGGCTTTTGTAGAGCGCGTTTGCATGTGTACGAGCACGAGGCCTACGGCGGCTCTGAGGTCATTTCCTGTGCGCCTGTTGGGACGTAGAGAAAAGAAGGAGGGACCATGCGCGGACATTTCAAACAATGGCGGTGAAAGGTTCACGTTGGTGTGATGCGGAGGTGGAGCGTTTACTGCAGATTTGGTCGATGAAAAGATTCAAAAACAGTCGACAAGACGCACAAAAACTCTGAGGTCTACGGAAAGATCTGGAAACAAAGCCACGCATCGCCATGACGTCATCAATGCGTGTGACGTGTTACGGCGTGATGACGTATAGGCAGCAAGAAGCATTTGCGCGAGGCCCAGGTAGTGTGAGTACAAACGGGCCTGGAGGGGGGGACAAGGACCCTAAAGCACGGGGCACGGGACGGACGCACAGTGTGAGTGCGCCCTAAATAACATACTTGGAATCTGTCCTCACCTGACATTACAGCGAGCAGCACAGTGAAAACCTTGAAGTGACCCATATCTGTGGACAGGAAGGTTGAATAATGTGCAACTATGAGGATGTAGTGTCCAAACTTATATAAACTCAGTTTAAATCAGTGTATTGCACATTGAACTTTAAGAAGGGGATCCTTAAATTACTCATCTTGGGATCTGACGCCCTTCAGAAAATACAATTCCATAAAATCAACTTGACTTTCAAGGTCAAATAACGTCATGGTAGGGGAAACACTGACTACCATGGTGTGGTTGGATGTTATTTCTGGCCTACATGATTCAAGAGACATTTGACGATAGTGATTTTTTTTTTACATGTTCAAGATAAGCCTGTTGAGTGCCTCATGTGTCCAGGTCGTCGTTCTCCTCAAAGCAACTTCAGTCAAAAGCAACTGGACTTGGTTATTTGTCTAGGAAGACGTTTCACCTCTCATCTAAGAGGCTTCATCAGTTCATGTACACGTCTGACCAGGCTGGGACTGGACCAGGACCAGGACCAGGCTGTAAATGGACCAGGACCAGGACCAAGACCAGGAACAAGAACCAGGACCAGCAGCAGGCTGGGACTGGTCCAAAGCTGTCGTCTTCCTAGACAAATAACCAAGTCCAGTTGCTTTTGACTGAAAATACTTTGGGGATAATGTTCATGATAAGTTGTTTTTTGGGCGGCAGTAGCTCAGTCCATAGGTGACTTGGCTGGGAACCGTAGGGTCGCTGGTTCAAGTCCCTGTGTGGACCATATATGGAGCGTGGACTGGTGGCTGGAGAGGTGCCAGTTCACCTCCTGGGCACTGCCGAGGTGCTGTCGAGCGGGCCTGTGTGTGTAACATGTATGATAATAAGAGTGAAAATTGAATTTCCCCGTGTGGGATAAAAATAAAGTTATTCTTCTTCTCTTCTTCTTCTTTTTTACTCCGCAATAGGAAAAACTACAATAATTAACGGGTAATTAAATCAGGGTAGTCAGGTGAAATCCGAACCCCCGAGTGGACTCTGAAGTCTGCTTGAGGCCTCTGGTGGACTGGATGAAGTCCAAAGTCAATGAGTCTGCAAATAATGGATGGATGAATTACTGAATGTGCCTACAGGGCACCGGCCAGGGGCTGATAAAGTAAAACATCATGTGATGTTCGTCAAAGCAATTTCAGTCAAAAACAACTGGACTGGTTGTTTGTCTAGGAAGACGTTTCACCTCTCATCCAAGAGGCTTCATCAGTTCATGTACGCATCTGACCAGGCTGGGACTGGACCAGGACCAGGACCAGGACCAGGACCAGGCTGGGACTGGTCCAACTAACTGGTGTGGAGATCCAGGTATTTAACCTCTCACAAGGCCGATGATGTCACTGACACCCTCCCCCCCCCAACATCATCGGCCTTGTGAGAGGTTAAATACCTGGATCTCCACACCAGTTAGTTGGACCAGTCCCAGCCTGGTCCTGGTCCTGTTACTGTCCCAGCCTGGTCCTGGTCCTGGTCCTGGTCCAGTCCCAGCCTGGTCCTGGTCCAGTCCCAGCCTGGTCCTGGTCCTGGTCCTGGTTCTGGTCAGATGCGTACATGAACTGATGAAGCCTCTTGGATGAGAGGTGAAACGTCTTCCTAGACAAACAACCAGTCCAGTTGTTTTTGACTGAAATTGCTTTGAGGAGAACGACGACCTGGACACATGAGAACATTCACAGGCTTATGTGATGTTCGGTTTAATATGTCCAGTTTTTGGGGAGAGAGGGCCTCATGTTTCCATTAGCCCTATAAAACCATTTGTATCACATTTGCTACGCTAGTTTCTGAGAGCTCTATTTTATCAACATTATCAATCCGACTGTTAAGTCTGACGTGACACCCTTTCAAAATAAGACTTCCAGATCCAAACGCTCCGTTGAAACAAAACAGACAACAACGGCCTAACGTGAACAATTACAATCACCTCTTCCGACATTTAAACACCTTTTTCATCCATAAGAAAGAGGTAAAATGACAATTACGTTGCTTTTTTTAAAAACTCAGATCTGTTTAAACAAGGGGGAACACGGCACTGCGTTGTGGAAAAAATACAGGGCTTCGACCGGCTTGGACCCGGAAATCATATTTTGAAAGGGCGTTACGTCGCGACTTAACAGCCGAATACTTTCCTTAAAAACCTGCTGTATACGACGTGATACCCGTACTCTGCCCCCTAGTGGACTATCATTCTTTTTGGTTATTTGCCAGATTGGTTGAAAAGAAGTCATTTGGTCAGTGCTCAGCCGCTCCCTTCTACCTAACGACTCCCTGAGTATCAGAGGTTATTTTTTATTCTTGACTCAAGTGACGTTGATTAAACAACGATCGCACCAGGAAGCTGAGAAGCCACATCCATCTACTGCGTTCTGTATGCACTACACACACACTGTGAATAATAGAGGTGGAACATTCGTTTGAGGTATCCCCAAAGCAATTTCAGTCAAAAACAACTGGACTGGTTGTTTGTCTAGGAAGACGTTTCACCTGTCATCCAAGAGGCTTCATCAGTTCATGTACGCATCTGACCAGGCTGGGACTGGACCAGGACCAGGACCAGGACCAGGCTGGGATTGGACCAGGACCAGGACCAGGCTGGGACTGGTCCAACTAACTGGTGTGAGATCCAGGTATTTAACCTCTCACAAGGCCGATGATGTCACTGACACCCTTTGTGCTCCAAGTGCCCACGCCCGTCGTTAGAGTGACAGTCGTTGGTGGGCAGTTGGTTTCGACTTTGTTAGTGCTCTGTTGAGTCTGAACGACAGTCGTTGGGGTCACCCGGGCCATGTGTGAACAGTTGTCCTTCGAGGTTAGATTGTTGAATCTCCTGGGAAGGGATGAAAGGGCAGCATTGTAAATTGGAAATAAGTGGTGTCTCAGACCTCCTCCTCTGGTTAGCGATGGTTTCTCCACTTTTACATAGATGGCTTCTTTTACTCCTCTTTCAAACCATCTGTCCTCTCTGTCCAAGATTTGGACATTGCTGTCATCAAAGGAGTGGGCTTTCTCCTTGAGGTGTAAGTGGACAGCCGAGTCCAGGCCTGAGGAGTCAGCTCTCCTGTGTTTTTGACTGAAATTGCTTTGAGGATAACGATGACCTGGACGAATGAGAACATTCACAGGCTTATTCATTTGAGGTTTTTCTGCAACGCTCCGTCTCCACGCTTGAGTCATTCTGCTAAATCAAATCACAACATGGAGATACAGACTGGAACCCAGAGCTTAACTGAGCATTAGTGGTCTTGTTAGAATAATGCGGTGCTTTACATTCACACAGATGCACGCGTTAACACCGGGGAAGTGCATAAAGACCGTACATATTTGAGGTAAGCACATGAACGCAGCGGTTTGAAAAAAAGGCTGATGTTTCAAAGAAGCAGTGAAAACATAAATTCTGCATGTACAGATTTTCGTTTCCATTCATTTAATATTGATGTATTTTATGGGAAGTGCCTGGAATTACCCATTTGAAAGACTTCTGCCTTCCTTTTGTTCAGTAATGCATCCTTTTTTAGCTCCGCTCTGGTTTCCACACTGTAACCCATACAGGATACAGTATGTAATGTCGCAGAGTATTTCTCATATATTTTCTTTAGGCTCACTCGGGGCCCACTACCGTATTTTTCGGATTAAACGTTGCTCCGGAGTAAAAGTCTCACCGGCCGAAAATGCAAAATAAAGAAGGAAAAAACACATATATAAGTCGCACTAAAGTAAAAGTCTAACACCAAGATTTAAACTAAAACTAGAATAGAGAACAACAGGCTGAATAAGTGTTTACGTTATATGACGCATCAACAACGAGCTGAGAACGTGCCTGGTGTGTTAACGTAACATGTTACGGTAAGAGTCATTCACAGAACTATAACATATAGAACATGCTCTACGTTTACCAAACACTGTCACTAATCACACAGAACTATAACATATAGAACACGCTCTACGTTTACCAAACACTCTGTCACTGATCACACAGAACTATAACATATAGAACATGCTCTACGTTTACCAAATACTCTGTCACTAATCACACAGAACTATAACATATAGAACATGCTCTACGTTTACCAAACACTCTGTCACTGATCACACAGAACTATAACATATAGAACACGCTCTACGTTTACCAAACACTCTGTCACTAATCACACAGAACTATAACATATAGAACACGCTCTACGTTTACCAAACACTCTGTCACTGCTAATCACACAGAACTATAACATATAGAACACGCTCTACGTTTACCAAACACTCTGTCACTAATCACACAGAACTATAACATATAGAACATGCTCTACGTTTACCAAACACTCTGTCACTAATCACACAGAACTATAACATATAGAACATGCTCTACGTTTACCAAACACTCTGTCACTAATCACACAGAACTATAACATATAGAACATGCTCTATGTTTACCAAACACTCTGTCACTAATCACACAGAACTATAACATATAGAGCACGCTCTACGTTTACCAAACACTCTGTCACTAATCACACAGAAATATAACATATAGAACATGCTCTACGTTTACCAAACACTCTGTCACTGATCACACAGAACTATAACATATAGAACACGCTCTACGTTTACCAAACACTCTGTCACTAATCACACAGAACTATAACATATAGAACATGCTCTACGTTTATCAAACACTCTGTCACTGCTTATCACTGACTCCAATGAACTCTTCTTCCTCGGTGTCACTTCTGAACAACTCCGCCAACGCAACAGTACGGAAGTAGCAGCTAGCATCTTTTTTTCCACAGTGCACTTCTGCCATGACCCGCCCCCGCCGGATTTTGATTGGTTGACGTGTGTGTGTGTGTGTGTGTGTGTGTGATGATTGCTGATATACGCCTAGTCTCTTACGTGACTGAGATGAATAACAGCCCGGCCTATTATTTGATATTTTACGGTAATGTGTAAATAATTTCACACAGAAGTCGCTTCAGAGTATAAGTCGCACCCCCGCGGCCAAACTATGAACAAAACTGCGACTTATAATCTGAAAAAAATACAGTATGTAAAAAAAATAATAACTCTGATAGAAAGAGAGTCCTGTAGATAACCAGGTGGGTAATCTTTAGCTCCAATCAATTTCAGGTTAGGGGTCGAGTCGACAAAACCGAAGGAGGAAAGGTAGAGCAGAAAAATTACAGAATACACGAAACTTACCAGAAAACAAAAAAATCTGACATTTTTTGGGGGTTCACTTCATTCACTATAGTCTTCCAACTGCAGCAATGAGGTCTCATTGGTTGACTTTTCAAGTTTTGGTCCTTTTATGCTGTTTTTGTGTCCAGTTGTAGAGCCGCTGCTCCTTTGCGTTGAAAGAGAGACAGTTGAGGTCTGCCTCTGCTGGCTGCAGTGTGGCTGGTCTCCTCGCCGTTTCACTCGCACGCTTGGTTTTGTGGCGGTGAAGTTACGGCGCTGCCTCCTTGTTAATCACATTAGGAGTCCGCGGTTGCACGGGACATTTATCTGTTTTTTCAGGCGCATATTTTACATCTTGTTCCACGCATTATGTGAATAAGTTCGGACGGATAGCATCGATGCCACATGATTGTCTGACGCTCGCGTGCTGTTGGGACACGGTAGTTTCAGCCATGACCTCCAGCTACTCTCTGAATCTACTGTAGAAATCCTCGTCACTGCCTGTAGTCTGCTACCACTGGTTGATCGGTGCGTCTTTAGGGCGGACATGAGGCGGACTAGCCTGCATCTGTGCAGAGCAGAGAACAGCAGTGGATAGACTGAGCCCTACAGACGATGCTACGATCTCTCTGCTTTGGCGGATCGTCAACACGTTCTAATTCTTCGCTATCTAATATCATCACATCGCCCCTAGTCACACGGATGGCAGACGGGTTCAGAGATTGGTCAAACTTTAACTTATGTTGGCGTCTGATGAAGTGACCTTAAATCCAGGTTAAGAGCAAACTCTCACACTTCCTCTTTGTCACGTCGGGTGACGGGGAATTCACTGAGGATTGGACCCGAATGCAGACACGGAACTCAAGAGTCAGTTTTAACAGATTTAATAAACTTACTTTAACAAAAAGGTGCACAGAGAACAAAGGCAAACTGATACAAACTTGACATGAGGCATGAACACAAGAGGCCAGGTACACAGGGAGACATCTGGGTGGATAGAGTGTGTGGAGTAATGATCCAGCCCTGAATGAGGCTCAGGACCGGCTTAATATACAGTGTTGCAGGTGATCAATGCCAACGAGAAGCACCTGCCAGGAAAACCAACTCGAACCAGGGAAACAAAGGGGAGCACATACAGAACAACACAGACCCTCTTTGGAAGGGCTCATCTTTATGTTGTAGGTTAATGTATTTCATGGATGTCACTCATGAGACATTGTATTGTACGCTTGAAATGGTGCCTACAGACCTGTCCTCCAGGCGCCTGCTGAATCCTGATATACTCTTATCACTGGGCTGTTTGTATGCTGAGAGCTGCTGGCTCTCTGTGTATCACAGGGCATTACAGAGAGACGAGGGCTGTGAATGTATTTCTCCATGTTGGAATACGTAACATACATCAGTTGGGCATATTTCCATCCAGGGAGAGCGTTATTGGAGCCCGACGCCTTAACGAGGAGCTGATATCAGAAATTGTGATATCTGTGTACCATAGCTTCGTCATAAAGATGCTAATGTTGTTTCTCCGGCGGTGGAGGAGGCGGCTGGAGGATTAGACAGAGTGCTGCAGATAAAAACATTACACTCATTGCTCGGTGGCCACAGAGCTGCACAGCCTCTTCTCTGAATGCTCATAAAAACACAAATGCTCTTGATTTGCTGTAGATGCAACAGGATTAAAGTTACTCCTGGACGAAGCTGATGGGACGAATAAAACATTTAAGGGCGTTCTCCCACTGTGCCTCCGTCCCGTGCCCCGTGCTTTAGGGTCCTTGTCCCCCCCTCCAGGCCCGTTTGTACTCACTCTACCTGGGCCTCGGCGAATGCTTCTTGCTGCCTATACGTCATCACGCCGTAACACGTCACACGCATTGATGACGTCATGGCGATGCGTGGCTTTGTTTCCAGATCTTTCCGTAGACCTCTGAGTTTTTGTGCGTCTTGTCGACTGTTTTTGAATCTTTTCATCGACCAAATCTGCAGTAAACACTCCACCTCCGCATCACACCAACGTGAACCTTTCACCGCCATTGTTTTAAATGTCCGCGCATGGTCCCTCCTTCTTTTTTCTATGTCCCAACAGACGCACAGGAAATGACCTCAGAACCGCCGTAGGCCTCGTGCTCGTACACGTGCGCACGCTCGTGCTCGTACATGTGCAAACGTGCTTTACAATAGCCCACCTCTCCCAAACGGGCTGTCGACGGCGCCATACGGTTGCACTCACACTGGTCAAACGAACTAGGCTTTACCCGTAAAACCTGTTTGGGCACGGTACGGATGGACAGTGTGAGTGCGCCCTAAAAGTCATCATGGCAGACATTACCGTTCAGAGGCCATTTCACAGTACAGCATGCAACATTTAGTTTGTGACGATGACTTTTAGGTAATGATGGATTTTCAGGGAAGCAGTGGAAGCACATCTTAAAGGCTGCAGGGCTGAAAGAGGTTTGAATAAATCTGTTAAGTCCTGGTTGTTTGTGGATTAGAAATGCCTTGTTAATCTCATTAAAGAGTCCACCAGGGTTTAATTAACTTTCTATTCAATCCAGTCAATAGGGGGATAAGATTTCCTCTAATTCAGTACTAGAAACTGCCTTTCAGGACCATGTTCTCATAAATAAAGATCATAAAAGACGGGGAAACAGAAAGCAGAGGACTCATTTGTAGAAACACGTCCTGGAACATTTGATTTTTTACAGAAAATCAATCGTCAATTTTAACGATCGATTTCATCATCCATTAAAACCTCCACACCTCCTTCTGTCAGCATCTCAGTTGTAAGGATTTGCATCTTTGATCTCTCATCTCATCTCATCTTCATCCGCTTATCCGGGGTCGGGTCGTGGGGGCAGCAGCTCTAGTAGGGGACCCCAAACTTCCCTTTCCCCGGGCCACATTAACCAGCTCTAACTGGGGGATCCTGAGGCGTTCCCAGGCCAGTGTGGAGATCTGATCTCTCCACCTGGTCCTGGGTTTTCCCCGAGGCCTCCTCCCAGCTGGGCGTGCCTGGAACACCTCCCTAGGGAGGCGCCCAGGGTTCATCCTTACCAGATGATCCTGAACCACCTCAACTGGCTCCTTTCAACACAAAGGAGCAGCGGCTCTACTCCGAGTTCCTCACGGATGCTGAACTTCTCCCCCTCTCTCTAAGGGAGACTCCAGACCCCCTCCTGAGGAAACACATTTCACACGCGACCTCGAACCCCGAAGGATTTTCATCTTTGATGTGACGTATTAATGTAAATGGAATATCTCGTTGGACTGTTGGTCGGACAAAGATAGACATTAAGGGTAGACGCTACCGGTGAACAGTTTAACCAATATAGATATCACCATGACATGACATTAAGACATTGATATTTTCTGTATTACAAGTTTTCCAGAGCAGAAATGTGAACATTGGAATAAGCCAGGTTTTGTTGAAATGTCAAATCCAAAGGTTTTTACAGATACCTCTCTTCATCACACCATAAATCAGAAGATACTACAACAAAATCCTTAAAAATGTTGTTCAGTCACGTATTATTCAGTCATAATATACCGTATTGAGGAATGCAACTGTTTGGTGGTTGTAAGGGCTGCTGAAGTGAGGATTTTCATCATGTTTAAAGGTTGAATATGTACAATCTTTATTAAAAGCTACATTTAAAAAAACTAAATAATACACCCACGGGGCATTTTTTTTGGGGGGGGGGGTCTGCTTAGTGACAGATGAAGACTTGAGTAACAGATGAGCTAAGAAAACATCATGGGTCATTTAATACGGAAGTTGTAGCTGTAGAGATTAACACGGCGTTGCCATGGTGAACTTTAACACGTCACACTGATCTCTGTTTTACAACAAACGCTGTGTTCTCGCAGTAAGGGTCTCCAATGTCAAGGCGAACCGTCAGAGTGAAGGTAACCCCGACTGTGATGGGCCCGACGTGCACATGCACTCCCACGTTTAACACACACACACTCACTTCTAAGCACTTGACCCAAAAGAGCACAAAACACCACCTACGCAACATCAGACCCTATACAAACATCCACTCTTGAGTAAACACGCTGTCCATAAAGATGTTCACCGCACACCTACGCTCTCTCCTGATCTCCTCTTCGCCTCCTCCTCTGCCTCCTCTCTCTCTCTCGCTCTCATTATGTCTTTCTTTCCCTCCCTCTGTTTCCCTCTCCTGCCTCTTGCCCTCTGTCAGTCGGTGAAGATGGATTGTAAAGGGAGAGGAAGAGAAGGCCGTTATAAGACTCATCCCCTCAACATACACAACAAGGAGAGGAGAGGGAGCGACTGCATCACATGCTTCCAGATGGCCTTATCTTCCTACCTTTCTTCCTACCTCTGCCGTGTACTTCATGCAACATATTCTCAACAATTCGTATTATATTTTTGGAAATGGGTCATATTTAACGCTGTGAAAGGGCGACCAGCTATTGCCCGTAGTCGTTAAGTTTAGGCAATGGAGCGACTTTGGTGGTTTGGCTTAATGCTTCAAGGACACGAACACTTGTCCTACCCAGGTCACCTGATGTCCTTCCCTGGATGTCATTTAGGGGTGTAAAAGTACACTAAAGTCACGGTTCGGTACGTACCTTGGTTTTGAAGTCACGGTCCAGGACGGCGCAGTTCATAGTTAAAAGGAAAAATACAAAAACTGCTCGGTGGTCAGAACGAACATAAGTTTAATTAGTAGACAATTTCAATGGACTTGTTTCTTATATTGAAGGGGGTTGAAAGTGACTCGACCTCCAGTAGGTGGTGCTCCGTCAACATACAGCTGGACTGAATACGGCTTTATTTTCCGGTTCACCTTTGTCAAATCACAACCGGCTAACTTCGGTACAGAGTTATGACAGAAACGGGTCTTCTTGGTAGCAGGGTTTCTTGCCATGATGAAGTCCTCCCTGTATGCCTCACTGACATGCTCTCTGTGAGTAGGACTGCTGACATTACCTGCCAGTCCGGTTCAATGTAACATGCATGTAACTGTGATCTAGCTTTCTGTAGTCAGGGAAGACCAACAGTGTGTTGTGAGGGCCACATTTAAGGTTGCAAGTTGGACGGCCAGCTGGCCGCAGCTATGCGCGGAGCGTTTGCATTCGCACTGGTCAAACGCACTAGGCTTGACCCAAAAAACCTGTTTTGGCCCGGTGCAGAAGGACAGTGTGAGTGCGCCCTCAGTTGACTTTAGCAGGACTGGTCATTCCCCACAGTTGCCATTGTAAACTGCTTTCACTGAGCCCTGGCTCTCGTCGGCCACAGACCTTCCCAATCCCTAAACAAAGCAGAGTCCAATCCAAGCACAGCCACAGGGGCGGGCAGCACAATCCACTGGTACATAAATTGCTTCACCACTCCTTCTTTCATCCCTCCTTCCCTTTTTTCCACGACCATCCATGCATCTATTCCATTCCCCTTTCTTCACCTTTTCCACTTTCTTACTCCCATTTTCCTTCGGCCATTCATCAACTTCAGCGCGACATCCAATTTCCTCCTCCTCCTCCTCCCTCTCACTTCATTTGTCGCCTTCTTCTCTCGCATCCTTTCCCTCCCTCCCTCTCCGCCCCTCCCATATCCAAGTCCAGTTGATGCAATGATCATTCCTCCTCCCCAAAAACAGCTCTTTGGCTCTAGGTGCTGGTTGTTTTGGAAGAGTTTGTCAGCTTTTTATGGCACGATGAGTTAAATCGATAATGACCAAAGGCTGTTCTTTTGTTCGTTTTAGTGCCTCGTAGTAAAAGACACGGAGCAGTATACGGCGGCAGCTAATCCAACCGTCTGATGTCCGTCCAGAACGCTGCATTAAATTTTACTTGTTATTTCTTTGTTTATGTGTTTTCTTTATCTCCTTTCAAGGACAATGAGGATCAGAGCCCCTCCAAATGCACAACATTTGCTTCTTAATGTGCAGCTGTTTGCATGATTTGTGGTTATTACTGATAGCTTTTTTTTTTTAGTATGCTAATGGTACCTGTTCTGAGTCAAAACACCGCAGAAGTGGACTAATAAGCCAACTTGTTCAGGTGGCCTGACACCTGTGCACAGTCACCTCTCATGATATGGTGACTGTGGATAATTGGTGGACATGGGTCAGTGAGTGGGAGCGCTGTGGGTGAACTCCCACCCACCTCGTTGACGCTCATCAGGCCTCTTTAAAAGTGTCCGGGTCAGTGGAGCGTAAAGGCTTTGATTCACTGGCTGAAAGTGATTCTTGTCATTAGTCATGCCCGTCTCATGACTCCACTTACATTTGACTGTTGATCTAAACTATTAACAACAGAAATGAGGAAATGATGTCACTCTTTCATTTTGACCAATCCCACACTAATATTTTCAGTTTGTGTGTTGGTCACGGTCTGTCACTGCCTTTTCATCATTAACAACATGCAGCTATTAATCTTTCCTGCCCTACGTGTTTAGGGCGACTGTGGCTCAATGGACCAGTGGGTCGTCCTCCATTTGTGATATTGGCGGTTCGATCCCAACCTCCCCAGGTCCACATGTCGAAGTGTCCTTGGGCAAGACACTGAACCCCTAATTGCTCCCCGTGCTGCTCATGGGTGTGGGAATGTGGTGTGAATGGTTAGATTAGATGGTCTGTAGATGTCCACCGCCGTCAGTGTGAATGTCTGTGTGAATGGGTGAATGTGACAAACACTGTGAAAGCGCCTTGAGTAGTCAGAAGACTAGAAAGGCGCTTTATAAGCACAAGTCCATTTACCATTTACCATTTGATTCATCAAGCCATCACTAACTGCTCCAACCATCTCTCCATGTACAGACCACACCCAGGTCCAGTAGCACCCTCTCCTCCTAACGTTCTGATTCCACCCGTGAGAGAGCGATACAAAGTTCAGCCCTTGAGCAGCTTGATGGCTCAATAAGAAAACATGTTGTTTCAGTAAAATATTGCACAATGAGGCGCATGTATCTGCTGCTACAGCCACTGCATCAGGCTTGACTTAAACATTACTTTGTTAAAATCAGTGTAACAAATGAAAACATGAAAAGATTCAAAAACAGTCGACAAGACGCACAAAAACTCCGAGGTCTACGGAAAGATCTGGAAACAAAGCCACGCATCGCCATGACGTCATCAATGCGTGTGACGTGTTACGGCGTGATGACGTATAGGCAGCAAGAAGCATTCGCCGAGGCCCAGGTAGTGTGAGTACAAACGGGCCTGGAGGGGGGGACAAGGACCCTAAAGCACGGGGCACGGGACGGAGGCACAGTGGGAGGGCGCCCTAAGAGATTGTTAATGTTTCAGTTGCCTTTTAGTTTCTTTTACTACTCTTTACCCCCTCCATCATGTTCTCCTATCGTATTCTTTTTTCCAAAAAGTGATTTTGATCTCAAGAGACCATCCTGCTGATTTAAAAGGTCAAATAAAAACACTTAATATTCCACCATTGTGCATGCTTACTGGATCTTGGAGCGTGCAAAGGGCATGTTTAGCTGAATGTCGGGAGCTTCGTGTACTAAATGACCACTGGATAACAGCCAACAGGCAACATGCGTAAGCACTCCAGAGACGGGAGTGGGCGCACGCTCTTTGCCTCTCTGTTAAAGACAGATCAGTTAATGTGTTTGTGATGGACGCGCGGGGGCTAATAAAGCGTTCTCATGTTCAATCATAGTTTAGACTCGGGCTGATGTGGAAACACATTAAGGTGTTGTTTAACCCTGATAGTTGTTTAGGAATGGATGAATATGTCCGGTAGCCGAGGCAGAAGAGCATGTGTTATTGATCTATATCCTGACAAACAGCTCAGCCTGCAAAGAGGATGTCCTCCTGTGAATAATAGGGTTTCACGACCTACTGACTGATGCTCCTGTCAAACAGTGAGTAAATCCCATGTGACTGATCAGCCAAAAACATCAGCACTAATACATCTGAAGCACTGAAAATAATGTTTCTGAGAACTAAGGGCACACTCACACTGTCCTTCTGCACTGGGTCAAAACAGGTTTATCGGGTAAAGCCTAGTTCGTTTGACCAGTGTGAGTGCAACCGCTCCGCGCCTAGCTGCGGCACGCTGGCCGTCCACAGTAGTTTGTAGAGCGTGTTTGCACGTGTACCAGCACGAGCGTGCGCACGAGCATGAGTACGAGGCCTACGGCGGTCCTGAGGTCATTTCCTGTGCGCCTGTTGGGACGTAGAAAAAAGAAGGAGGGACCATGCGCGGACATTTAAAACAATGGCGGCGAAAGGTTCACGTTGGTGTGATGCGGAGGTGGAGTGTTTACTGCAGATTTGGTCGATGAAAAGATTCAAAAACAGTCGACAAGACGCACAAAAACTCCGAGGTCTACGGAAAGATTTGGTAACAAAGCCATGACGTCATCAATGCGTGTGACGTGTTACTGCGTGATGACGTATAGGCAGCAAGAAGCATTCTCCGAGGCCCAGGTAGTGTGAGTACAAACGGGCCTGGAGGGGGGGACAAGGACCCTAAAGCACGGGGCACGGGACGGAAGGACAGTGTGAGTGCGCCCTAAACGTCAAAATGACCTGAAACACATGAGTTTACTTCATCAACATCTCTCCAAACTAGTTCTTCTCTTAACCTAGAGCATGAATGTACTTCCTTCAACAAAACACTGGAAAGGAACATTATTCAGGCAGCAATTATATTTCCTGTTGCTTCGTAATTATGAAAAACAAATGAGTAGAACTGAAATGTAATTTCTAGAGAAGGAGGGACATGTCACGTCACATTTGAGACGAGGTCTGCGTCTCTTTACTCGTCTGAAGTGAGAGCAGAAGCTAAACTTGACATTAAAGCCCCAAAAAACAACAACAACACGTGCCGGTGTTTCTTATTCCACCCCTTCTCTGAGTAAATGAGTGGAGCACTTTGCCCCTGGCTTTGAGGAATAATTACTGTTTAATGAGAGGGCTCTGTGGACCCGGGCTTTATAAGACATATCACACACTTCTCAGGATTTTTTTTTTTTTTTTAACTCTTCCAAATGTGTCCCAGGGGTCTCTTTGTGCTGAGAGTTCATTACGCTGCAATAATATATTTAAAACCAAATCAAGTTTGACCCAAAATATGAGGTCCCTTTAATGGATCCAATTTAAAAAGGGTTGTTCTTATCCAAACCTGACCTGAAATATCCTCCACGATAGATATTTTAGTAGCGTTTAAGCTGTAATTTGAATGTACATTGGGGGCGACTGTGGCTCAGTTGGTAGAGCGAGTCGGCCAATGTCCGAAGGGTCGGCAGATCGATCCCCGCCCTGCCTTACTTGTGTCATGGTCGTTGTGTCCTTGGGCGCGACGCTTCACCCACCTTGCCTCGTGTGAATGTGTATGACTGCCGTATGTTTGAGGAGGTGGTTGGAGGGGCCGTAGGCGCTGATTGGCTGATTCTAGCAGGGGGTTTATTATGGCTGTGGCATGGGGGGCGACTGTGGCTCAGTTGGAAGAGCGAGTCGGCCAATGTCCGAAGGGTCGGCCATTGTCCGAAGGGTCAGCAGATCGATCCCCGCCCTGCCTTACTTGTGTCATGGTCATTGTGTCCTTGGGCGAGACACTTCACCCACCTTGCCTCGTGTGAATGTGTGTGACTGCCGTATGTCTGAGGAGTTGGTCGGAGGGGCTGATTGGCTGCCACGCTTCCGTCAGTCTGCCCCATTTAATAATGTAATTTGAATGTACGTTATGAATCTTATTCAAATAAGGGGGCGACTGTGGCTCAGTTGGTAGAGCGAGTCGGCCAATGTCCAAAGGGCCGGCAGATCGATCGATTCCCGTCCTACCTTACTTGTGTCATGGTAGTTGTGTCCTTGGGCAAGACGCTTCACCCACCTCACCTCGTGTGAATGTGTGTGACTGCTGTATGTTTGAGGAGGTGGTTGGAGGGGCCGTAGGCGCTGATTCTAGCAGGGGGTTTATTTTGGCTGTGGCTTGGGGGCGACTGTGGCTCAGTTGGAAGAGCGAGTCGGCCATTGTCCGAAGGGTCGGCAGGTTGATCCTCGCCCTGCCTTACTTGTGTCATGGTCGTTGCGTCCTTGGGCAAGACACTTCACCCACCTCGCCTCGTGTGAGTGTGTCTGACTGCTGTATGTTTGAGGAGGTGGTTGGAGGGGCCGTAGGCACTGATTGGCTGATTCTAGCAGGGGGTTTATTATGGTTGTGGCATGGGGGGCGACTGTGGCTCAGTTGGAAGAGCGAGTCGGCCAATGTCCGAAGGGTCGGCCAATGTCCGAAGGGTCGGCGGGTTGATCCCCGCCCTGCCTTACTTGTGTCATGGTTGTTGTGTCCACTTCACCCACCTTGCCTTGTGTGAATGTGTGTGACTGCCGTATGTTTGAGGAGGTGGTCGGAGGGGCTGATTGGCTGCCACGCTTCCGTCAGTCTGCCCCATTTAATAATGTAATTTGAATTCTTATTCAAATAAGGGGCGCGACTGTGGCTTAGTTGGTAGAGCGAGCCAGCCAAAGTCTGAAGGGTCGGCAGATCGATCGATCCCCGTCCTACCTTACTTGTGTCATGGTCGTTGTGTCCTTGGGCAAGACACTTCACCCACCTTGCCTTGTGTAAATGTGTATCAAGACACTTCACCCACCTTGCCTTGTGTAAATGTGTATCAAGACACTTCACCCACTTTGGTAGAGCGAGTCGGCCATTGTCCGAAGGGTCAGTAGATCGATCCCCGCCCTGCCTTACTTGTGTCGTTGTGTCCTTGGGCGAGACACTTCACCCACCTTGCCTCGTGTGAATGTGTCTGATGCTGTATGTTTGAGGAGGTGGCTGGAGGGGCCGTAGGCGCTGATTGGCTGCCACGCTCCCGTCAGTCTGCCCCAGGACAGCTGTGACTTATGCGTAGTTTACCACCACCATGTACGTCTGTGTGAATGAACCTGGACTCTGTAAAGCCTTGACGCTGTATAAATCTAAGCCATAATAATAATAATAATACGTTCGAACAACAGCAATGTTTAAGCTGCATAAAGCTGTCCGTCAGCATTTATGTGTATCCACAGTGAGATATGTAATGTAACAAAGTGAACAGCAGTTTCCGAGCGTGTCATTTTGTGCAGTGTAGCTGGTGCGGCTGATTCCAGCGGGGGGTTTATTCTGGAGTGGAGATTTAAAGCTCCCGTGGAGCAGACAACATTTAAAAGCAAAAAACTGCTCTGCTGGAAAGCATTTCAATGCCGGAGCAGAGAAAGGGCACCGCTGCAATCCAATGAAATGATTTACTCGGGATAAAAATACAAACCATCTGCTGCTTTTCATTTAAAAACTGTAAGACCTCCATTTTTAAAAGGCCCCTCTGACTTTCGCAGATCATCCAATTATACACTCATTAAACTCACTACACTTCATAGGTTTCGTGTTTGAGAACCACTCCAGCACCGCTTCATTTTGGACTCGAATTTGAATTTCTATGGTGGGACAGAGTCCACTATTTGGCCAGGTTTCTCTCGTCATCTCATCTCACCTTCAACCCCTTATCCGGGGTCGGGTCGCGGGGGAAGCAACTTTAGCAGGGGAGCCCAAACTTCCCTTTCCCGGGCCACATTAACCAGCTCTAACTGGGGGATCCTGAAGCGTTCCCAGGCCAGTGTGGAGATCTAATCTCTCCACCTGGTCCTGGGTCTTCCCCGAGGCCTCCTCCCAGCTGGACGTCCCTGGAACACCTCCCTAGGGAGGCGCCCAGGTTTCTCTGTTCACAGTTAATTTTGACAAAGGTTCAGTCTTAGCTACAGTCAGAATTCGCCACTACAACACACAGGTCAGCTTGGTCTGGCTTGGAAACAGGAAGTAGGCAGAGAGAGACATTTGCAGTTGGCATCCTTTAAAAGATCAGCTCCTGGCCAATCAGCATTGTCTATGAAATCAAAGGGGACAACACAAAACAGAGCAGCACCACCCTCTGGCAGGGAGGATAAATTACATACACGCCTCCAAAACACATAACAGAAACCCAAATGACCCATGATCATAACAAAAGGACGAGGTATAGAGCTGTTCTATAGGAAAGAGATCCTTAAATGACTTCTGTTGGGATCTGACGCTATTCCGAAAATACAATTCAATAACATTAACTTGACCTTCGTCAATCTTGGTTCCTACCCTCACCTGTGGTCATGAAAGCTGGGTCAGGACCCAAAGAACGAGGTCGCAGGTACAAGCGTCTGAAATGTGTTTCCTCAGGAGGGGGTCTGGAGTCTCCCTTAGAGAGAGGGGGAGAAGTTCAGCATCTGTGAGGAACTCGGAGTAGAGCCGCTGCTCCTTTGCGTTGAAAGGAGCCAGTTGAGGTGGTTCAGGATCATCTGGTAAGGATGAACCCTGGGCGCCTCCCTAGGGAGGTGTTCCAGGCAAGTCCAGCTGGGAGGAGGCCTCGGGGAAGACCCAGGACCAGGTGGAGAGATTAGATCTCCACACTGGCCTGGGAACGCCTCGGGATCCCCCAGTTAGAGCTGGTTAATGTGGCCCGGGAAAGGGAAGTTTGGGGTCCCCTGCTGGAGCTGCTGCGCTCGCGACCCGACCCCGGATAAGAGGCTGAAGATGATGATGATGAGATAACTTGACTTTCAAGGGGGGCTGGGGGTACCGCGAGGGGAAACACTGGAGTAAATGAAGTTCACAGGTATTCCACCGGGGTTAGCTCAACAGATTTTGCACCACCGAGAGTTAAGACAAATACTAGTAACAAATAATAGTCTCTTCTTTATCCTGGAACGAGCCTTTGGAACAGGTTTGTTTCACTCGCGTCAGTCAGAAGCATCCGCAGTATTGAACAGGCTTTGAAGAAATGGCTTAGATGCACATCTTATGCATTTTATATTAATGATGTTTGTGCGTCAATATATGGTGACGGCCCCCTGCTGTTCTATGTCCCCTCCTTCCTGTCTGCAGGTGTCTCAGTGGGCGGGGCTTGAAACTAGGAGCACCTGGCCAGTCTCCTGGAAGTTTTAAGAGCAGGCCATCTCAGTCGTTCTCTCTCTCTCTCTCAACATAAGGACCTGGTTTTTCCTCCGGCGCCATTTTCTTGTTTTGTTGGCTGTGGCCTGGTTTTTACCCTTTACAACACTTCGCACTCATCGGCAGACACACTGATAACCATACATTCACACCTCATAGCATTATTATGATTTATGTACTTTATTTAAATACATATTATCCCGTCTCACTATCTTTTGTCATTACTTTTTGAGCCGGTCATGACAGAATAAGTCATTTGGATAATTGCTGTGTGACCTGCCGCTACTTGCCCTCTTGTCCTGCCCCATAGGGCTTTATGTGCTATCCCTATCTATTCATGTAATTTAATGTATGACTCAGAGTGCTGTTTCATGCTTCATATCATTAATGGTCACATAACATCTATCAATCAATCGACACAGAACCAGCATGATGATGAATGGATAAATGACACAATATGAGTATGAGAAGGACCTCACGTCCCTGATCTACCTGCTGGGTTGTCCCCCGCTGGCCGCGTCCCAACACGTCCATTGGTTTTTCCATGGAAGTCCCACGGTGAGGCCTTTTCATCAGCTCAGCCCATCTACGGCTCCGCTCTCTCCACGCAACACTAATCACATTTGGCTTTCATGTTCCTTTTCCAATTCTCCAATTACTCCACTGTAGTGGAACCGGAGCTGAGTCGGCTGGATTACTACACGCCGTGTGTGTGTGTGTGTGTGTGTGTGTGTGTGTGTGTGTGTGTGTGTAAAGCGGCACATTTTAAAATAAGTAGTGAAGAAATTAAAGTTAAATGACATAGAGGATTATAGGAGGGAGCCAGTTCTGAAGAGATGAGTGATTGTGAGGTGTGCTTGTCGGTGCGGTCACGGAGGACTTTGAACTGGATGCGTTGGGGACCCGGGAGCCAGCGGAGATTTGGCAGAACAGGGGTGATGTGGTCACGGGAGCGGGCGTGGCTAAGGAGGCGGGCTGCAGAGTTTGGGATGTATTGAAGTTTCTTAAGAATTGTCAAATGAACCGAAGAGGATGCTATTGCAGTCGTCTATTTTGGATGAGAAGGTGAATAATGGGCGGAGATGGGCGATGTTCTCGAGGTGGGAAAGGCAGTCCTGGTGGTGTGATTTACATGTTGTTGAAAGGTGCGTCTGCGGTCCAGAAGCAGGATGCATCTGCAAACTAAATCAGGTTGCTTTTGTAGAGTTATCTGAAACAACTGAAGAGTCTTTTCTTGCATCAGCAAACAGCAAACGTGTTAATCACAGCCACCATCTGGCGGCCTGCAGAGGACTGCTCTGGCTCGTCCTTTTTCTCTTAGGGCGCACTCTTCTCTTCAGCTAAAGCCTAGTGCGTTTGACCAGTGTGAGTGCACTCGCTCCGAGCATAACTGCGGCCAGCTGGCCGTCCACGGCCCGTCTGAGAGAGGGGGGCTTTTGTAAAGCGCGTTTGCATGATGCCTACGGCGGTTCTGACTTAATTTATGTGCGCCTGTTGGGACATAGAAAATAGGAGGGACCATGCGCGGACATTTAAAACAATGGCGGTGAAAGGTTCACGTTGGTGTGATGCGGAGGTGGAGTGTTTACTGCAGATTTGGTCAATGAAAAGATTCAAAAACAGTCGACAAGACGCACAAAAACTCAGAGGTCTACGGAAAGATCTGGAAACAAAGCCACGCATCGCCATGACGTCATCAATGCGTGTGACGTGTTACGGCGTGATGACGTATGGACAGAAAGAAGCATTTGCGCGAGGCCCAGGTAGTGTGAGTACAAACGGGCCTGGAGGGGGGACAAGTACCCTAAAGCCTGCTGCGTGGTGCGGAAGGACAGTGTGAGTGCGCCCTTAGCTGTTAAAACTAGTGCTGCTGTCTGTGATCACCTCTACTGTGTTTTGAAACTGTTATCTATGCATCTGACTCTTTCTGCTGCCAATAACACGGATATATGTCGCACTAAAGATAAAGAACTCAGTGTAACAGGAAACACTACAGCCACATCTTGACCAGAGCTTGGTTCTCTTAATAAGGTCAGTATTGGCACCAGACCAGAATATTGGATTAGAGCGCCCTTATTAAATTTGCCCAAACTCAAGAAGTCAATTCACTCGCTCTCATTTGCTTTTTCTGTTGTTGTCAAACAGCTGACGGAGCAGAAAGTGGTGTGTTTGAGCTGTTTTGCTGACCAGGAGGACAATAAAGTCTTTAAATGACAAAATCTATACTGTAGATGAGTTCAGATCATCATCAGTGTGATTGGTTTAACTGACATTAAAGATGAGTGATGAGACCTTCTTAACTCTATAAAGAGACAGCTACAACAACTACAGAAAGACACAAAACAACTACAGAAAGACACAAAACAACTACAGAAAGACACAAAATAACTGCAAAGACAAAACAACCACAAAGGGGCACAAAACAACCACAGAAAGACACAAAACAACCACAGAAAGACACAAAACAACCACAGAAAGACACAAAACAACCACAGAAAGACACAAAACAACCACAGAAAGACACAAAACAACTACAAATAGTCACAAAACAGCCACAAATAGACACAAAACAATGACAGAGAGACACAAAACAACTACAAATAGTCACAAAACAGCCACAAATAGACACAAAACAATGACAGAGAGACACAAAACAGCCTGTTGGGACGTAGAAAAAAGAAGGAGGGACCATGCGCGGACATTTCAAACAATGGCGGTGAAAGGTTCACGTTGGTGTGATGCGGAGGTGGAGTGTTTACTGCAGATTTGGTCGATGAAAAGATTAAAAAACAGTCGATAAGACGCACAAAAACTCTGAGGTCTACGGAAAGATCTGGAAACAAAGCCACGCATCGCCATGACGTCATCAATGCGTGTGACGTGTTACGGCGTGATGACGTATAGGCAGCAAGAAGCATTCTCCGAGGCCCAGGTAGTGTGAGTACAAACGGGCCTGGAGGGGGGGACAAGGACCCTAAAGCACGGGGCACGGGACGGAGGCACAGTGGGAGGGCGCCCTGAGTGTGATGACCACTGATTACAGCCATTCAAGGCAGTGTTGAGGTCCACAGTGGGTGTTTTCCTCCGAGGGACAGAAAAAGATGTGCTGTGTGCTGCTGTGCTCCAGTGTCGGGGACATATTCACTGAATCCCACTGTTCTCAGTCAGCACAGGGATCGGGCACGCGGTCTTTTCCACTCCTCTAATGACTGTTGTGGTCTCTCTCCGCCCGTCTCCCCAAAGCTTCCCTCCGTCTTCTCGACCCCATCCTTAATTATTATCATTACCGTTGTATCATGACTCTGTTGGCAAGAGGACTCCTTGCCTCTATTTAAAATGTCCACTGACAGGAGGAATGACATGATCACATTTCAACCTCCCACACACACACACACACGCACACACACACACACACACACACACACACACACACACACACACACACACACACCAAATGTTGTAGTCTCTTTGGGCTAATTACAGGCGAGGTCTGTAATAGGCCAGAGAATGCCGCAGTGGTGAAATGTGTCCACTGTAATTAGCGAGTACTCTTCTTTTATTATAAAATAAGAAACACACACACACACACACACACACACACACACACACACACACACACACACACACACACACGCATATCTGTGCTGGATTACACTGAAGGGACAGGACAGACACACACACACACACGGATATCTGTGCTGGATTACACTAAAGGGACACAACACACACACACACGCACACACACACACACACACACACACACACACACACACTACAGACATTATTTAGGCCAGTTTTTCTATTAGAGGAGCATCTGACTAATCCCTGTTTTAGAGGGAGAGGAGAATAATCTGTCTTTGTCAGTTTTTGTCCGCGCGTGTTCTCCCGTGCGTATTTTGTCTTTGTGTGTGTGTGTGTGTGTGTGTGTGTGTGTGTGTGTGTGTGTGTGTGTTCCTCCGTGCATACTTTGTCTTTGTGTGTGTGTGTGTAAGTGTGTGGGGAGCGTGTGTGGAGCAACACAGCTAGATATTTGTTACCACACAGGAAAATACAAATGCAAATAGCTCAATTGTTTTGGTCCAATTCACCCAAAAGACAAAACAACACAAAGCAGTAAAGGAAGATTAGAGGCAGCGGTTGGAAACAATGCTGCCGACCAACAATGGAAACAAAAAAATCAACCAAATACTAATAAATAAGAACGAGTGATGGATGGGTTTCATGCGTGACCCGACTGAAATGTGTTGTCTGTGTCAATGGCATCAGCAGCAGCAGCTCAGGACTCGATACCAATGAGTTTCATGCAGTGAGTCGAGTGAGTGACGGATTTCAAAGGTGGGACAAAGGAAAGCACTTTATCAGATTGGGTTTGGGATCTGCGGAGTACGCAAGGCGAGGTATCATGTGTGGTATCTGGAGAGGCAAAGTCTGATCGGTGTGTCACAACAAGCGTGTCTTAAAGGGTAAGACATCCAGTGTGAAATCATCCCAGGGTCGTTTTTAGGCCAGGGATGTCAAAGTCAAACACATCAGAGGCCAAAAAAACAAATTTGCTACGAGCCGAGGGCCGGACTGGTTCAAAGTTTATTAAAACTTTATTAAACCAAGACCTAACACAGTGCACCGTATTTTATTTAATGATTAAATGATAATCCAATATTTTTGTAGTTGTTTTGTGTCTCTTTGTGGTTGTTTTGTGTCTCTTTGTGGTTGTTTTGTGTGTCTTTGTGGTTTTGTGTGTCTTTGTGTTTTTTTTTGTGTCTCTTTGTGGTTGTTTTGTGTCTCTTTGAGGTTGTTTTGTGTCTCTTTGTAGTTTTGTGTCTCTTTTTGGTTGTTTTGTGTCTCTTTGTAGTTGTTTTGTGTGTCTTTGTAGTTGTTTTGTGTCTCATTGTGGTGTTTTTGTGTCTCTTTGTGGTTGTTTTGTGTCTCATTGTAGTGTTTTTGTGTCTCTTTGTAGTTGTTTTGTGTGTCTTTGTAGTTTTGTGCCTCTTTGTAGTTGTTTTGTGTGTCTTTGTAGTTGTTTTGTGTGTCTTTGTAGTTGTTTTGTGTCTCTTTGTGGCTGTTTTGTGTGTCTTTGTGGTTGTTTTGTGTGTCTTTGTGGTTTTGTGTGTCTTTGTGGTTTTTTTTGTCTCTTTGTGGTTGTTTTGTGTCTCTTTGTAGTTGTTTTGTGCCTCTTTGTAGTTTTGTGTCTCCATGTAGTTGTTTTGTGTGTCTTTGTAGTTGTTTTGTGTGTCTTTGTGTTTTTTTTGTGTGTCTCTTTGTGGTTGGTTTGTGTCTCTTTGTAGTTGTTTTGTGCCTCTTTGTAGTTTTGTGTCTCTTTGTAGTTGTTTTGTGTGTCTTTGTAGTTGTTTTGTGTCTCATTGTAGTGTTTTTGTGTCTCTTTGTGGTTGTTTTGTGTCTCTTTGTAGTTGTTTTGTGTCTCTTTTTGGTTGTTTTGTGTCTCATTGTAGTGTTTTTGTGTCTCTTTGTAGTTGTTTTGTGTCTCTTTGTAGTTGTTTTGTGCCTCTTTGTGATTGTTTTGTGTCTCATTGTAGTTGTTTTGTGTCTCTTTGTAGTTGTTTTGTGTGTCTTTGTAGTTTTGTGTCTCTTTGTAGTTGTTTTGTGTCTCTTTGTGGTTGTTTTGTGTCTCTTTGTAGTTGTTTTGTGTCTCATTGTGGTTGTTTGTGCAGTAAACACTCCACCTCCGCATCACACCAACATGAACCTTTCACCGCCATTGTTTGAAATGTCCGCGCATGGTCCCTCCTTCTATTTTCTATGTCCCAACAGGCGCACAGGAAATGACATCGCTCATGCTCGTACATGTGCAAACCAGCCACCACCACAACCTGCCTTCTTACATAGAGATGTGCTGTCATATACACACGAATACACACGAATTACTGCTCATTGCTTTTCGTTGTTATATGAGAAGACATAGAGGGTGAGGACACGCTTGATGGATGGGTCGAACACACAGGATATTTACCCAGGAGTCCGCTGTTTTTAACACCGAGTACTTCTAACTATGTCGCTTTATTTCCTGGACCTCATCACACTGTGCACGTTGAGAAGTGACACCAAAAGCGTAAAACAGAGCATTAAAAACGCTCCGCTGACGAATCTGTAAGTGGAAACTTGGGAGTGAGAACATGTTGAACACACACACACACACACACACACACACACACACACACACACACACACACACACACACACACACACACACACACACACACACACACACACACGTATAATAGCACACACATGGAGCATTCAATAGAAGGTGTCAATATCAGTGTGGCAGCTCAGCACCGCTGACAGAGACCTCTTTATATTTCATCAATCACTGGGCTGAATTAAAGACATTGAACGGTCGCAGCAGCTGTGTGCTTCACTCGATGCTGACTTGTAGTAAAATCCAGTGTGAGACACGGCAGAGGTCAGCGCGTGGCCTTCACGTGACGATAAAGACCCGAGTCAGCGGATATCCATCCTGCTTTAGAAGAAGCCATCTGTGGCTCACTGATTCCTAACCGCCTGTGACCTCTGACCTCTGACCTCACTGCAGAGACGGCTAGCAGATTCAATTTATGAATCTTGATCAGCTGCTCCCACACACCTGTACGATACATTGTTAGATACGCTGTACGCTACATTGTGCGATAGGTTGTAAGATACATTGTACGCTACATTGTGCGATAGGTTGTAAGATACGTTGTACGCTACATTGTGCGATAGGTTATACGATACATTGTAAGATACGTTGTATGCTACATTGTGCGATAGGTTATACGATACGTTGTAAGATACGTTGTACGCTACATTGTGCGATAGGTCGTACGATACATTGTAAGATACGTTGTATGCTACATTGTGCGATAGGTTATACGATACGTTGTAAGATACGTTGTACGCTACATTGTGCGATAGGTTGTAAGATACATTGTAAGATACGCTGTACGCTACATTGTGCGATAGGTTGCACGATACATTGTAAGATAGGTTGTACGATACATTGTGCGATAGGTTGTAAGATACATTGTAAGATACGTTGTACGCTACATTGTGCGATAGGTCGTACGATACATTGTAAGATACGTTGTAAGCTACATTGTGCGATAGGTTGAACGATACATTGTAAGATACGTTGTACGCTACATTGTGCGATACGTTGTACGCTACATTGTACAATACGTTGTACGCTACATTGTGCAATAGGTTGTACGATACATTGTAAGATACGTTGTACGCTACATTGTGCAATAGGTTGTACGATACATTGTGCAATAGGTTGTACGATACATTGAACAATATGTTGTACGCTACATTGTGCGATAGGTTGTAAGATACATTGTGCGCTACATTGTACGATAGGTTGTAAGATACATTGTGCGATAGGTTGTACGCTACATTGTGCGATAGGTTGTAAGATACATTGTAAGATACGTTGTACGCTACGTCGTACGCTACGTTGTACGTTACGTTGTACGCTACATTGTGCGATAGGTTGTACGATACATTGTAAGAGACGTTGTACGCTACATTGTGCGATAGGTTGTACGATACGCTGTAAGCTACATTGTGCGCTAGGTTGTACGCTACATTGTAAGATATGTTGTACGCTACATTGTGCGCTAGGTTTTAAGATACGTCGTACGCTACATTGTGCGATAGGTTGTAAGATACGTTGTACGATACATTATAGCTCTTTTCGGGACTGCCAGAGCAGATGACGTGAGGATTAATGCAAAAACAGGCAAACGTACGTAACTATGACTAAAGCCTGGATTATACTTTCAGCATCTGCAAGTGCGCAAGGGTCCAAGCCCCAGCCAGGTCCTGGTCCTGGTCCAGTCCCAGCCTGGTCCTGGTCCAGCCCCAGCCTGGTCCTGGTCCTGGTCCAGCCCCGGCCTGGTCCTGGTCCAGTCCCAGCCTGACCCTGGTCCTGGTCCTGGTCCAGGTCCAGCCTGGTCCAGTCCCAGTCTGGTCAGATGCGTACATGAACTGATGAAGCCTCTTGGATGAGAGGTGAAACGTCTTCCTAGACAAATAACCAAGTCCAGTTGTTTTTGACTGAAATTGCTTTAAAGGTTATTTGTAAAGGTGCGTTTTTATTCATTAGTCCCCTGGACTGATGAAGTCATCGTGCGTCACCCGGGCAGAAATTGTGTGCCACCTAAAATGTATTTGTGGAATCAAAGTGTTGCTTTAAGACTCTCGATTGCATAAGTGATTGTGTGAATCCATGCTGTTCCAGAGTGCGTATATGCTTTATGTGTGAAGCCGAGCGTGAGTGAACGGGAGCATATGTACTCAACCCTGAATAATCAAAGGTTATTTATATACAGTGAAGAAACAATGCACACACAGTGTTTTTTCCCAGAGTTAAGCTGTGCCATGGGTCATGAATCACACCCTTCCTATTGTGCTCATGCTTATGTTATTATTAACCGCTGGGCTTCATGATTCACTTGATAACTGTGATCAGGGTCAGAGGCACGAATGAAGTTTGTTTGTGGATCACGTTTGGAGTCATGAGTGGTCAGCCATGCGTGGGGGGGGGGAGCGGGAGCACAGAGATGGAGCTGTATTCAATATAAATAAGGTTTAGCCTGGAGGACGGATGTGGATCTTGGAGCACGAGGTCATAAACCCAGCTTAATACAACATGCATATCACTCCCACACACACGTACGAACACACACACGTGCGCACGGAATCAGCCATCACATGTATTCAGTCTGCGCTCGCTGCATAGCCCTCACTGCTGAGAGAAGACTCAGGTGTGCACAGCAGTTTTCCAGAGGCACAACATGGTTGAATGTTATATTTTCCTCTGATTTTGCTTCAGATTTCTTCCTCGTCACGTCATGTTTTTGAGACCAAGAACATCGATATTGGACGATTCTGTTAAAACTCTGTTTTGGCACAATTCTAAGGGCGCACTCCCACTGTGCCTCCGTCCCGTGCCCCGTGCTTTAGGGTCCTTGTCCCCCCCCTCCAGGCCCGTTTGTACTCACACTACCTGGGCCTCGGAGAATGCTTCTTGCTGCCTATACGTCATCACGCCGTAACACGTCACACGCATTGATGACGTCATGGCGATGCGTGGCTTTGTTTCCAGATCTTTCCGTAGACCTCAGAGTTTTTGTGCGTCTTGTCGACTGTTTTTGAATCTTTTCATCGACCAAATCTGCAGTAAACACTCCACCTCCGCATCACACCAACGTGAACCTTTCGCCGCCATTGTTGTTGTTGTTAAATGTCCGCGCATGGTCCGTCTTTTTTTGCGCACAGTCGTGCTCGTACATGTGCAAACGCGCTTTACAAAAGCCCACCTCCCCCAAACGGGTTGTGGACGGCCAACTTGCTAGGTGCGGAGTGGTTGCACTCACACTGGTCAAACGAGCTAGTCTTTATCCGTAAAACCTGTTTTGGCATACCGACCGCTCCCAGCAGCGTCACGACCTTGACGGCTTATTTCCATCTAGCCGGCGAACGTCTCCACAGAAGTGCTTTTATTAGTGGGTCACATGACCAATCACCATTTTAACTCACAGTTTAAACTCACTCTTTCTCATCTCATCTCATCTCATCTTCAGCCTCTTATCCGGGGTCAGGTCGCGGGGGCAGCAGCTTTAGCAGGGGACCCCAAACTTCCCTTTCCCGGGCCACATTAACCAGCTCTAACTGGGGGATCCTGAGGCGTTCCCAGGCCAGTGTGGAGATCTAATCTCTCCACCTGGTCCTGGGTCTTCCCCGAGTCCTCCTCACAGCTGATAGATATAAACTTTAAATGAATTAAATAGATGAAAAATCTTACAGAGCACAACTTTAACAGCTAAAACACTTAAAGTTTGGGAAAGACCCCGGTTAAAGTACAGTAAGGAACAAACGCAGGCCCGTATGTACCGCATGGACTGCTGCCCTGCATCAAAGTCAGAGTTGTTACCCACAGAATTGGTGAACTCAGCCCAAATCTCAGTTTTTAAAAGCTAAACGCTGCTCTCTGCTCCCTACCAACCACTGTGAACTGTGTGTGTGAGTTCACACTGTAAACAGGCCTGCAGTAATATGATCACACAGCGTAACATCAGACTTATTTTCTAATAAAAGCAACAGTGGCAGCATCAGGAGATAACAGACGCTTGTGTCTGCCTTCCCATCTCTCCCTCACAGATAGAGATGGTCCCACGCGTCCTCTCCTCCAGCTGCATCCGCACTTGTTAGCGTAGCCAACACTTAGCCATCTCCGTGCACTTGCATTTACCACACACACACACACACACACACACACACACACACTTACACACAAACACACACACACACACAGAGCCTTTGATGTGAATGTGACCCAGTAAAATGCAATGAAAGAGGCCTTTGGAGGGAAGTGTAGAGACAAGCAGCGTGTCCTCCACTGTCACCATTTTGTCGATTCGCCACACTCCGACGCTACAGCATTGCCTTTCTTCTCTCTCATTTCCTTTCCTCCTCCATCCACCCTCTCTCTCTCTCTCTCTCTCTCTCTCTTTCTCTCTTTCTCTTCCATTTAAAAAATCGATTCGTGGCCTTAGCTGTGGTAGGATGCGCTGTTGGTTTCACCCCCTCAGCCAGTGAGAGGACGGCAGCGGCCCAAGTTATTTTTGGTCTTTTTCTGGAGTTGGTCGTCTTCGTTTCATCTTCATTTCCCCCTCACATTTGAACTTTTTACACACAGAACACACACCTGAACAACACAACAGGTCCTCCAAGCTTCCTACCCTTTAACAAGGCCCTACAGAGGAGTTCGCTAAATGAGCACCTCTTCTGGTAGCAGTGTGGTTATGTTAAGACAACAAAACTACCCGGTTAGATTAAAGAAAAATATTGCGGTTTGGCCTAAAATAGGTAAGTTTGTTAATTAACTTCACAAGAAATGAACAGCGGTCTCCTGGGTGATAGTCCCGTGAAACACATGATTTAGGGCGCACTCACACTGTCCTTCTGTACCGGGCCAAAACAGGTTTTTCGGGTAGAGCCTAGTGCGTTTGACCAGTGTGAGTGCACCCGCTTCGCCGTCCATGGCCCGTTTGGGAGAGGTGGGCTTTAGTAAAGCACGTTTGCACGTGTACGAGCACGAGCGTGCGCACGTGTACGAGCACGAGGCCTACAGCGGTTCTGAGGTCATTTCCTGTGCGCCTGTTGGGACATAGAAAAAAGAAGGAGGGACCATGCGCGGACATTTCAAACAATGGCGGTGAAAGGTTCACGGTGGTGTGATGCGGAGGTGGAGTGTTTACTGCAGATTTGGTCGATGAAAAGATTCAAAAACAGTCGACAAGACGCACAAAAACTCAGAGGTCTACGGAAAGATCTGGAAACTAAGCCACGCATCGCCATGACGTCATCAATGCGTGTGACGTGTTACGGCGTGATGACGTATAGACAGCAAGAAGCATTCGCCGAGGCCCAGGTAGTGCGAGTACAAACGGGCCTGGAGGGGGGGGACAAGGACCCTAAAGCACGGGGCACGGGACGGACGCACAGTGGGAGGGCGCCCTAAGATTCCCGTATCAGGAATCACTCAGTACTGGGCTGCGTGACCTTGCAGCACTGGACTCACATGCACCAGGACTCGTGCACTCCTGTGTCACACGCTGCCACCCAGAATGAGAGGGTGTATCATTTCCACACGTTGCCAGTGCAATTAAAAATAATAAATAGTCTAAGAATGTGCTGGGAAACACATTTTGCAGTTGACCTTTAATGATATATAACATATATATATAAGTATTTAGACCTGTACATGTAAATTAAGAGTAAATGTGCTTTATGGTGATTATAAATGACCTATATCGTGGTTTAAGCTGTTGGACATTCGTATCTTCTGTGAGCTGATGGACAAGTAGCCTCTTAACACACTGAGTTTGTAGGTGGTGATGGATGTGACAGCGCTCTCCTTCACCGAGACATGATTCACTTCTCCCTGGACTGCCATTGTTCCCCCCTTGCTGTTCTTTGTTTTATGATTTAGAAACGTGTCGTCTAAGACTCTCCATCACCGCGATGTTTACTGCAACACAACCATGTGTGGTCAATACTGAGCTCAAGAGACGAATCACTGGAAGGTGTAAATGACAGCATGTGATGATAAAGTTGTTGTGCAGTGCGAAAAGTTGCCTCCGCAGCCTTCTTCCTCCTTTTCTTTTGCCTATAAAATAAGTCACGCATCCTCTCTTTCACCACATTATCCTCTCGTTCTCCGTCCGTCTCTCTGCGGCTCTGGTTGACCACCCACTCGCACCTCGACGCCTCCTGTGTCCCCTGAGCCGCGCTGTGTTATTTGAACGAGAAAATGACTTAATGACTTAATGGGATGCGACGTGAAGGCAGAGAGCTGTTTAGCGAGCGAGGGTTGATGCGAACACACAATCGTTCTCTGCCCTGCGAATCAATTTGGAGCGTTTAGGTGGGAGACGCACCGACCGCATGTTTTAGAGAGGACGTCTGCTGATTCTGGTTAAGGGCCAGTTGATTTCACTCTCTTTGCTTCTTCCTCTCTCGTTCTCATTTTCTCTTTAACCCCACTCACCTGTCATTTACACTCCTTCCTCCTTGTTATCCTGGTTTCCATCTCCAGTCAACCACCACCTCCTCCTCCTCCTCCTCGCTGCTCCATGAGACGATCGCCTGATTTCTGTATCTCAGCACAAAGTGAGAATCTCCCGTCTTCCTCCTCTAATCTCTCTCCTCGCCTCTCACCCTGTATTGTTTGGTTTCATTGTTCCTTCCGTAACTGTCAACCCGGCCTCCCAGTTCTGCTTTCTTTCCCTCTTTCTGCTCTCCGTCAACTCCCGTCGACGCCGGGAGGCGCCCCCCGAGCCAAGGCTCAGGAGAGCGAAGCACGCTCGACGATGAGCAAAGGATCGAGACGGAGGAAGGAGGATAATGGTGTGGGGAAGGAGGGTTAAAGCAATTCGCCAGAAGTCAGAAATAAGGAAGTCAAAATGAGCAAAGGGTAGCTCGTAGAGGTAGATGAACGCCAAAACGAAGGATTAAAGGTATATGTCACCCGTGGAACCCAGTTATAAGCGTGTTAAGGGCAAACTCCGGTTTCTCAAACATCATGTTAACACCGTACTTAAAATCGGAGTTCTCATACCACGGTTCACAGACCGAGATAACTCCTTTATTAACCAGAGTTCTCCTGCATGTAGACGCTTTACACGGATTATTATCGGGTTTCTCATCCGCGCATGTGCCGGGGTTAGAACTCCCTACTCTGCAGTGGTGGCTTAAACCAGAGCGCCGAAAGCAACGTGAAAAAAATAACAATAGAGCGTAGCCTTTAAACGGATGGAGGGCTTTGCCGTGGCAACTAACATCACTACCCAGAAGACCTGTTTCTGCCGTAATTCTGTCCAAAAGTCGGCCATTTTAATGGGGTGAAACTAGGATGCATAACACCGACCATACCATACCATACATAACGCCGTCTGATTCTACCTCTGTCTCCATATCACAGCGAGCGCAGAGAGCAGGCATGGGCAACTCTGCTGCCTCGGTAGCATCTGCAGTAGCCGCCTCCTGCTCCTCCATCAGCTCCAGCTGCTCGTCGCTGTATTGCAGCTCGTATAGGACGCCGGGACCATCCGTTTCCATTCGAGCAGCAGATTTTCAAACTCCTGTTCTCCCACATCAGACTGATTGCCTTCTGCCATGTTTGTTTGATTTCAACAAAAGCGCACACATGGACGCACGTAGTTTCTGCAGGTTGTGGCCCAAGTCCCACCCACTGATCTGTGATAGGTCTGAAGTGTGAGTGGGTTAGGAACTAGTGCTTGTAGTTTTTAGCAAAACTCGTCTCTATCACACTTGCTATCGTCCTTCTGAAGTGTGAGACAGATACGCCTCTCTCCCGTCTCAGGGGAAGGATACAGGACCATTCAAACATATGACTTGGTTTGGAGACTAGAGAGAGGAAATTTGAATGAAGAGAAGAAATAAAGAACTTTGCAGATGACGTGTAAATGTTTGACATTTCCGTGGTTTACATTGTCAGATGCCAGGACGATTAAAGCGTTAAAAACGGTTCCGTATTTTGAGTGTTTGGCATTTAAATATCATGTAAGAGATGTGGAAAGGGTAGACAAAATGCTCACTTTAAAGTAACTTTCACAGGCGTTTATAAAAACATCAGCAAGCGTCACCTGAAGGCACCACAGGAGATAAGAAGCAGGCGCCTCAAAGCGGCGCAGGGAGGAGGGACAGAATAGAGGGGACAAATGAGCATTGATTTGGCTCAGTAGCTCACGATGGCGGGGGGTGAGAGGGGTCCCTGGGTAGCATCTGTGTTGTGCAAGACTGCTCATATTACCCAGAGGACCTTGGGGCTGAATGGAACAGCGAGCTAACTCCTCTCGGCGTAAACTCGTCTCACCGTTGATGCTGTGGAAACATGTGTGTGTCAGTAAACGTGTCCTCTCTCCTTCCTCTTACATCACCTGGTGTCAGCTTTGCAGGTGTGGGATTCTTTCTTCTATCCTTTCGTATCTCTTCCTGTCTCTCCTTCGTCCGTCCTCTCTCCTGTCTCTTGTTTTATAAGGTCAGGACATGTTGGCCTAGTCTGGTCCGTCTTCTTTTCTTGTCCTCTGACCAGTGGCATGCAGAACTTTTTAAAGGGCAGGGACGACAAAAGAGCACATATAGCGCATCCTTGCCACTGAAGAGGGCACTTTAGCACATGTTTCGGCTTCCAAGGGGGCGTTTGACAGATCTGTGGTTCGATCCCCGGCTCCTCCTGTCTGCATGTCTAAGTGTCTTTGGGCAAGACACTGCACCCCGACTGGCTCCCCGTGCTGCGCATGGGTGTGTGTGAATGTGGTGTGAATGGTTGATTTAGATTAGATGGTATGTAGATGTCCACTGCCATCAGTGTGAATGAGTCCATTTACCATTTACTTTAGCACACATTTTGGCTCCTAGAGGACACTTTAGGACACGTTTTGGCTCCTAGAGGACACTTTAGGACATGTTTTGGCTCCTAGACGGCACTTTAGCACTTATTTTGGCTCCTAGAGGGCACTTTAGCACATGTTTTGGCTCCTAGTGAGCACTTTAGCACGCGTTTTGGCTTCTAGATGGCACTTTAGTATGCATTTTGGCCCCCATGAGGGCACTTTAGCACCAAGCCCCCACCACAGTGACTTCCTTGTTGATCCAATAGGGCCAAAGTGCCATAAACTATAGTTCTCTGAGTGCTTAGTAGGAGTAGTTTGCACAATAGAGCAGTTTCTCATTGACTCCCATGTTAAACAGACCATTTTCACAGCATATTTAACCTACTTAGTACTTGTTTACAAAAAAACAGTCTAGTCTGTATGTTTTTGTAACAGGCTACTTTTTATTTTATTGGAGGTTAAAGTTTGGTCCTCACTTCTCCTCGAAGGCTAGTTGTCAAGATTAGCATGCTATCTCCATCAACTTGACCTGGACTGTGGTCATTTGTGTGGTGGTGTAACTATAAGTGACAAGATGGATTGCTCTTCAGACAACTGTACAAACAGCAGTCTGTTTGTAGTTAGCTTTGTTATGCTAATTAAATAGCCGCACTTGCTCAATGACTTGAACACAACCTGCTATCTATGGCATATACACTAGATGCTAATCTGGAGCAGCGGGAGGGACTGTTTTGATTTTTTCATAACTTTATTTCATATCATGGCTGGTGTAGTCTCCGCCAGAGACACGGGACTCCCACTCCCGTTTATCTAGTAACGTGTTCTGTTAGCCTAGCTCCCGGGCGGTGGAGCTAATGTGAGCTAATGTGGCTAATTCTGTAAACGTCACCCAGACAGACGTATCTCCCACCCCCCATTCTGAACTACATGCCCTTTTTGGGTAAGAGGAAACGAGGAGGAGTCAAAGTCTGACAAGGTGACGGCTCCCAGAGGCGAATTTGATTGGATCAAGTTGAGAAAATGGGCCCGGTGGAGCGGATATGTCTATTTTTTATACAGTCTATGTTTAGCACACATATTGGCTCCTAGACGGCACTTTAGCACACGCTTTTCAACAATTGGACAATTGTACTCCAGTGCCTCTGACCTGTCCTCTGTCCTTCATCCCCCTCTCCTCCATCATCCTTCATTTGTCCTCCTTCATCTCTCCTCTCATGTGTTGTCTTTCATGAACCACATGTGCTCTCCCCATTTCTCCAATTGCCTTATTCGTCCTCCTCTCTCCCCGTTGCTCTGTGTTTCCGTATTCTCATTGGACAGACTTCAGATTCCCACAGCCGGCACAATGTGCTTTGGCGACGGCTACAGAACCCACATTTGATGTCCTCTGCTTGTATTAGCATTGCGTTTGATCTTATATAACATCTCAGTGTCGGAGCAGAACAGTGAATGCTGTAATCCTGTCAGTGCTGTGGGTAATTGTAATGTTTTCAAACTGTGACTGAGTTTGTCTCCAGGACGATAAAAGGCTTTTTGTCCAAACCAGGCAGGGAGATTTAACAGCAGCTGTCAGCCAGACTTCACTTTCCTCTGCTCAATATCTGCTCTACTCTCTCAGCTACTGTTTCTATTTCTCAAACATACTCAAATAATTATGATAATTATATTGATAATGATATTTAAATGGACCAGTGAACTTTTTAATTCCCCAAGCATGGAATTAAAATGAGTAATTCATTTTCCAGAGTGGTTAATGTTGCATGAGCCGGCGCACTCGAACCTGGGAGGGGCAGTTTATTTTTGGTGACATTGGGTCAAAATCCAGAAGAATCTTTTATCATAGGGCGCACTCACACTGTCCATCCATACCGTGCCCAAACAGGTTTTGCGTGTAAAGTCTAGTTCCTTTGACCAGTGTAAATGCAACCGTGCCGCAACTACGCGCGGCCACGGCCCGTTTGGGAGAGGTGGGCTTTTTTAAAGCGTGTTTGCACATGTACGAGCACGAGCGTGCACACGTGTATGAGCATGAGGCCTACGGCGGTTCTGAGGTCATTTCCTGTGCGCCTGTTGGGATGTAGAAAAAAGAAGGAGGGACCATGCGCGGACATTTCAAACAATGGCGGTGAAAGGTTCACGTTGGTGTGATGCGGAGGTGGAGTGTTTACTGCAGATTTGGTCGATGAAAAGATTCAAAAACAGTCGACAAGACGCACAAAAACTCTGAGGTCTACGGAAAGATCTGGAAACAAAGCCACGCATCGCCATGACGTCATCAATGCGTGTGACGTGTTACGGCGTGATGACGTATAGGCAGCAAGAAGCATTCACCGAGGCCCAGGTAGTGTGAGTACAAACGGGCCTGGAGGGGGGGACAAGGACCCTAAAGCACGGGACGGACGCACAGTGGGAGTGCGCCCATATTGTGATGTAAATGTCCTGAGGAAACTCGACTAGTGCACCTCATCTAGGCTTTAATAAAAACTATAATAATATCTAAAGTAATGTAAATGATTCACATGTTATAGAGTGGTATAAAGAGCAGAAACAGCTGCAGTTAAAGTTCATTTTCACTGAACCTTCTGCTCCAATAGATCAACAAAAATCATCCAATTTTAGAAAAGAAAGTGCCTCTACGTGCATCTAGAGCCTCATGTTTGTTTTGCAATCATCCTGTCCACTCATCAATTTCACAGTTCGTGCACACACCACAGATCCCCCCTCCCCATCGAGCATGTAGCATCACAGGCTCACGCCTCAAGCTAGCATACACTAAATTATGTTAGCAGTTGCTATCTATGAGTTAGCCAGGCTACCTCCATGTAGCGTGTACTCCATGCTGTTTATTGATGAGAGAAGACACAGGCGCATTCACAGGAATCTGGTGCACGCGCACTGACGAGCACTCGATGGGAGGAAGGGAGGAGCTTTGTGGTAGAGGGGGAGGGGTGTGAGAGTTGTAAACCTTTGAAATTTGAGTCAACTCGATCTGCCAGACTTGCCAAGTGGTGCTTTAAGATGATAATAATAATAATTTAGGTGGTAAATATGATCAATGATGAGTAGAAGTAATAAGAGCTGTGATACAATGACAAATATGATGAATGATAATGTTTGAATAGTATAATTTATAAAACTAAGGCTAATATAAATGAGTAACAGTAATAATAGCAGCAGAAAGCATCATGCAGGACCACTGTGGCGCTCCACGGCTGACTCATGTTGCACGGTTCTCCACTCAAAGGAGGGGGGAGGAGGAAATACTTCCAATACAAAGAGAAGGAACAAATCCAGTTCCTTTGTTGTTAGTGCAGCTGTTGTGTGCTGATCCAGGTGAGGATGGAGGAGGAGGGAGGAGGATGAGTTAGAGACAGCGTGGGGATCTTCCAAAGCAGAAGGATTTATGCGGTGGATGCTCACCTCCTGCAAAGACGCCTGCAGGTGTGGATTCTGACGTCTCTGATTCAGGACACAAATAGATTGAACTCAGAGTCACGCGTGGCCTTGGGCTCCTTTAATCATGCTACAGCGCCCAGAGACTCCAACACTACTTACATTCTTGATTGTACTGTATTTATTTTTGATATTTATTCCATGTTTTTATCTTTATATTTCCTTATTTTACAGTGTTCTAGTGTAGTCTTAGTCGGGCGTTGTTGTTCATAATTGATACATGCTTTTACGCTTTACATTTCAAAGGGAAGACAAGAAAACATAATATCACAGTATACTATATAGCAAATATACTTCTACATGTTGGGATGAGGTCGCATGTACAAGCGGCCGAAATGTAGAGACTCCAGCCCCCCCTCAGGAGGGGGGCTGGAGTCTCCCTTAGAGAGAGGGGGAGAAGTTCAGCATCCGTGAGGAACTCGGAGTAGAGCCGCTGCTCCTTTGCGTTGAAAGGAGCCAGTTGAGGTGGTTGAGGATCATCTGGTCTGGATGAACCCTGGGCGCCTCCCTAGGGAGGTGTTCCAGGCACGTCCAGTTGGGAGGAGGCCTCGGGAAGACCCAGGACCAGGTGGAGAGATTAGATCTCCACACTGGCCTGGGAACGCCTCAGGATCCCCCAGTTAGAGCTGGTTAATGTGGCCCGGGAAAGGGAAGTTTGGGGTCCCCTGCTAAAGCTGCTGCCCCCGCGCCCCAACCCCCGATAAGAGGCTGAAGATGAGATGAGATGTTGGGATGTAGTGTGAAATTAGGAAAGAGCATCAGACTCCTCGTCACCCACGTTCAGAGCTTCAGTTCTCACCGCTTCACAGTTTAAGCGTTCCTCTGGCAAAGACTTTTATCATGCTTGCTCTATTTTGTACTTTCCAACATTTTTAGGGACTGAAAGAAGTGAAAGCATCCAGCATTTCTTCTTTTTAATGATCATTAGTGACCCAGGAACTCCTGATGGGTCCAGAACCACAGGTATCCCAACACTGCTAACGTGGGAAATGAGGGTGATCCTGCATGAACATGATTTAAAAACCTCCCTGCATGTTGCCCTTGACAGCTAACACCCCTGACTTTCTGCTTCAGCAATAGTCCAAGTTAGTGTTTGAATTGAGAGCAACTTAGCTGAACTTATCTCGCCATCCTTTGTTCTACTTTACTGTGCGCGAGGAAAGCAGGGGAAACACAGGGGTCACCTATTTTTCTCTAGACTTGTTTCCTTTTAAAACTTCACCTTGAGCTGTGCTTGTGTCTGCCAGCATCCCCCCTTCCCTTCCTCTCCTTCTCCCTCGCTTCTACTCGCTCTCGACTTTGTACAGAACGGGGAGAACACGGGGCTAGAGCGCTGTTCACTGAGCGGGTCAACATGAGTGAACGCTGTTGGTCTTTCCACAGGTAGATAAGGACAGTGTTGCACCTGAGTCAGCCCTGATGCTGAACGCGATTGCTGTGTCATGTGATAATAGGTGCGTTTCCATAAGGGTCAAATACACAGAATAAGGCGGGTGTCCCTCGCCGAAGCGCCCCTAATTTGCGCAGAGTCGCACTAGTGTCCATTTGAGCGGCTGTTTTTCTCCCCTGAGAGAAGCCCGGTTGCTGATTGGATGTAACTCTCACTGGGATGTGACGTGTGGTAGTACAGACGCCACACCAACACGGCGAAGTAGACAAAACTCAGAAAATGATCTGTGCACTCACATCTTTGCACAGCTTTGTTAAATGAGTGCTGCAGCGGCCGGGTTGGAAGTGGCAACACACACTTTTACACTGCCCAGAATTAAGTTGACATTGGGAATCATGCACCGACGAAAAGAGAGTTGAGCCGAAAGGCAAAGCTCTCGATCTACCGGTCAATCTTTGTTCCTACCCTCACCTGTGGTCATGAAAGCTGGGTCAGGACCCAAAGAATGAGGTCGCGGGTACAAGCGGCCGAAATGTGTTTCCTCAGGAGGGGGGCTGGAGTCTCCCTTAGAGAGAGGGGGAGAAGTTCAGCATCCGTGAGGAACTCGGAGTAGAGCCGCTGCTCCTTTGCTTTGAAAGGAGCCAGTTGAGGTGGTTCAGGATCATCTGGTAAGGATGAACCCTGGGCGCCTCCCTAGGGAGGTCACGTCCAGCTGGGAGGAGGCCTCGGGGAAGACCCAGGACCAGGTGGAGAGATTAGATCTCCACACTGGCCTGGGAACGCCTCAGGACCCCCCCAGTTAGAGCTGGTTAATGTGGCCCGGGAAAGGGAAGTTTGGGGTCCCCTGCTAAAGCTGCTGCCCCCGCGACCCGACCCCAGATAAGAGGCTGAAGATGAGATGAGATGAGATGGGAATCATGAAGGCCACCTTAGATCACGCCACTGTATCACTGATCAGCTGATCACCGGCCATCGGAGCCCATTCAGAGAGATACGTCACCTCCAGAGTTTCGTAAACCCCTGATGGAAACGTACCTAATCTATCAGTCCAGAGGAACTCCATCAGTAAACTGGAAGGCCGGTAAACAGCATGTTTCTGCAGTGAGGTATGACGAATGAAGCTAAAACGATAATAATAAATAAAAAGGCACCATTTTTAAATCAAATAAATGGGAAACGCTCAACAACATTGTATGAGCGATGTATTTTTGCAAAGGCAGAATTCATCAGGGTCTAATGGAGGAGGAGAAACGGCTCACCATATGGCATATCACGCTAAAATATGGGCAGCAATGCCGTCTTAATGTTTCTGCCGCCTCCCTGAGGCTTTCACTAGTGTGAGCCCGTTTTGGTCACATGTTCTAAATCTAAATGTGACACACACCATTAGTTCCCAAGGAAATCCCTGAATCTCCTCAGCTGTCTTTTCTCGTCTGCTGCTCAAATTAAATAAAACTGGTCCTGTGGACGCTCACACTCCCTCCTCCTCTGCACCTTGTAATTCCCCCGGTGAGCAGCAGAAGCCTGTCGGGCTCTGAGCTCCCTCCCTGACCCCAGCATCTTTAAACCCACCAGGACTTTCTGTAACACACACACACACACACACACACCTGGCTCTGCAGGAGTCAGAACTGTGGAGATAATTGTCCATGTTTCCACTGGTACTTTATAAAGCCTGAGGAATCCAGAGGGAAGCTTTCCGTCAACCAGACACGTTGAAGGGCGATCCATAAGAACGCGGGTATTTTTGAAACGGTGCGTTTCTCTGCACAGTTTGGCCTTTCATCCAAATGTAACCGCAGTTCTGGGCTCCTGAAATCTGAGTTCAGTTATCGGGGTGTAACGATACAGGTATTCGTACCGAACCGTCACAGTACAGGCAATTCTGGGCGGATACAGAGGTGGATTGCTGTACGTAAATGTGGCATACACTGCGTTAATATGGCGAATGTACAGTCTTGTTTTGCGGGGCGGAACTTAAATCCTGAAGTCGCAGTTCCCCCCGGACCGTTTTAGCCTCTGGCTCAACTCGCACGTGCCCAGCATGGGTGTACAGTAGCAGCCAGTGAGGGAGAGTCTGTGAGTGTAGCAGAGCAGGCAGCGGCAGGCAGAGCCGTAGCACAGGACAACCCGCCCTGATGGTTAGCGAACAGAGAGTGAACTGCGTGCCGAATGACAACATGAAACCGGAGCTTGCAGACATCCCCCTGTCATTCAAAGTGTGGGATAACTTCAGACTCAAGGTTTATTATGAACATGCACAGACATTTAAAAAGGCACCATCCAGGTGTTACTATGGTTACTGTCACCGCTGATGTGCAAACCCAGCTCCAGACACTATTTCAACAACCCCTACCTGTGATCAGAACGGACGAATGCCATGACCTCAGTTAAGGCTGCAGCTGTAACTATTTAAGAAGGATTTTATTTGTTGGAGAATTGCAGCAGTATTTTTTTCAGTGCCTTGCTCAACAGCACCTCAGCAGTGCCCAGGAGACCCTCCGGTTCCCAGCCGAGTCACCTACGGACTGAGCTGCTGCCGCCCCAAAGGATTGTTGTCAGAAGTGGGTTTGAGGTGGATTTTGCGGTTTCATTTGGACGGAGGTGACCGCGGGCCATGTGGACTAGGCCTTAATCCACCAGGACTTTCTGTGACACACACACACACACACACACACACACACACACACACACACACACACACGTTTCCACTGGTACTTTATAAAGCCTGAGGAATTCAGAGGGAAGCTTTCCTTCAACCAGACACGTTGAGTTCCTCTCATACTTTTGCATTTTCCCAGTTTGAATGACGGCTTAGTTTAGTTGTAAGTTTATTTCAGATGTAATTTCCCCCAAAGTTCTCTCTGCTGACAGCTGACTAAACCCTAAACAGTTTATTTTTATGTAACCTGCACAACGGCGATCGCTTGATGTCTGTCAACTCATCAGGAGAGACAACTGTGCTATTTCTGAGTGTCAACCCGCATCACGTCTTTTTTATATTTTATTACTTTCGCTCTCTTGACCGGAACATCCTGGCTGCTGAACCTTAACTGTGTGTGCTCTGTGAATGTCATGACGTAGGTGTGGCTGCTGTTGCTCTCTGCATGTCTGTAATGTCTCTGCTGAGACAGGAGAACAGGGTTTTACATGTGCATAGTACAGTATGTTTGCACTATTTAGTATTTTTAACTGCATTCACTTTAAAATACATGGAACAAATAATTTCTAAGTAATGTAGGACTTAGGACCAGTCCCAGCCTGGTCCTGGTCATGGTCCTAGTCCTGGTCCTGGTCCTGTCGGGGTCGCGGGGGGGCTGGAGCCGATCCCAGCTGGCATCGGGCGTAAGGCGGGGTCCACCCTGGACAGGACGCCAGTCTATCACAGGACACATAGAGACGAACAGAGACAGACAACCATTCACTTCTTTTTGATCGTGTGGCCGTACCCTAAACCTTACACCCCAGCCGGCCCTCTCTGCTCTGCATTGACCAATCAGCTTGCTGCTCTTTCACTGAGAGGAACACTTAGTAATGACTGTTTGATGTCCTGGCTCCCAAATGGTGGAACACGCTCCCCATTGTCATTCTTACAGCAGAAGGTCTACACATTTGACTGCACCTTGGCTAACAAGAGTATCTCATCTCATCTCATCTCATCTTCAGCCTCTTATCCGGGGTTGGGTCTCGGAGGCAGCAGCTTTAGCAGGGGACCCCAAACTTCCCTTTCCCGGGCCACATTAACCAGCTCTAACTGGGGGATCCTGAGGCGTTCCCAGGCCAGTGTGGAGATCTAATCTCTCCACCTGGTCCTGGGTCTTCCCCGAGGCCTCCTCCCAGCTGGACGTGCCTGGAACACCTCCCTAGCGAGGCGCCCAGGGTTCATCCTTACCAGATGATCCTGAACCACCTCAACTGGCTCCTTTCAACGCAAAGGAGCAGCGGCTCTACTCCGAGTTCCTCATGGATGCTGAACTTCTCCCCCTCTCTCTAAGGGAGACTCCAGACCCCCTCCTGAGAAAACACATTTCAGACGCTTGGACCTGGACCTGGTTCTTTGGGTCCTGACCCAGCTTTCATGACCACAGGTGAGGGTAGGAACCAGGACTGAGGGTAGATCCAGAGCTTTGCCTTCCTCAGCTCTCTTTTCGTCACAACGGTGCGGTAGAGCGACTGCAGCTCCGATTCTCCGGCCAAACTCACGTTCCTCCTCGTTCTTTGGGTCATGAGAAGAGGATGTATTTAAACAAAAAACTCAATTGTACTTATATGTAGCACTCTATAGATCCGCTAGTTCAAAGCTTACTCACTTCCTTAATAACTTGCTCTTCTGGTTTGTTCCCTAATTGTTGAACGCACTTATGGAAGTCGCTTTGGACAAAAGCATCGGCTAAATGGACTTGTAAATGGTAAATGGACTTGGCGCCTTTCTAGTCTTCTGACGACTCAACGCGCTTTCACAGTGTTGGTCACATTCACCCGTTCACACACACACTCACACTGATGCAGTGGACATCTACAGACCATCTAATCTGACCATTCACACCACATTTACACACCCATGCGCAGCACGAGGAGCAATTCAGGGTTCAGTGTCTTGCCCAAGGACACTTCGACATGTGGACCTGGGGAGGTGGGGGAGGTTGAACAGCCCCTAAAATTAAATGGATGCTTAACTAAAATGATATTTTAAAGCCATTTCAGTTTCAATCCCTGAAGCAGGACTTTAATTATTTATAGGGATCCAGCAGTACCTGTTTCTCTCCCCCCGTCTCATTAAGACAGAAAATATATTCATTGTTTTCACCTGACCTTTGATTCCAGTGTCACACACTCACACAGACGGACATCATTCACACACACACACACACACACACACACACACACACACACACACACACACACACGCCGTATGAGTGTCATGTAAACCTGTGCACACTCTTCTAAACAATTTATTTTTGCAATTGCCAAGAGAGAGAATCTCCAAAGCAAAAATGATTTATTATGTAATAAAGCACAAATCTGATTCAGCTCTCATTTCCTCCAGATGTACCCAAACGATTCCTGTGCCCTTCTCATGCCGCAGTCTTACATTATTTATGCTCTCCTGGAATATTAATAAAGCTAGAGAGCAAACTAATGGATAGATGGATGGATCAGAGGCTGGTGATGAATGGACTTCTGTTAAATGCTTTACAAACAGATGCTGGGATTCACCAACAGCCATGATCCTCCCGGGGTTTCAGTAACGCCGCACTGATATATTTTCTTCTTTTTGTCCGCGTGTGTCCGTAGATTCCTCCTAAATTCATCCAAAGTTAGCGTCGGATAAGGACTCATTTACATCTTTTCCAAAACGCTATAAATCCATTTTAATACTTTTCAGGAAAATGACATTTTTTTACCTAGACACACACATTTGGTTAATATTCATTAATCTCGTCAAAATGGTTTTTATGGCTCAGTCTGAACATGTTGAACGGACGGACGACACAAGAAACTCCCCTTGGTCGAGAGTTTTCATCAGTTTATAATCATTTTTTTCAAGTTTTTGTGGTGTTTTTTCATCTGTTTTGAATCGTTTCGGCGTACTCCGGTTTCTCAAGCACCATGTAAACACCGTACCCCGGGTGAAATCGGCATTCCCATACAACAGACCTAGAGAACTCCCTCAGTACCCCGGACATTCATGCTTGTAATCAGCATTCTCGGGTTACTATCAGGTGTCTCGTCTGCACATGCACCGCGTGTTATAACTCCCCTCCCCCACTCTGCGACAGCGGCTTTTGATCCGGGAATACAATAAACCAGGAAGCAACGGCTCTGAAAGAAGAAGAAGAAGAATTCCTTTATTAGTCCCGCAACGGGAAAATTCGATTTTTTTCACTCTATTATTGTTGTTGCACAATAAGTTGGTGCCTTGCTCAAAAGAGATGAAGACGAACTGGCACCTCACCAGCCACCAGTCCACGCTCCATTCATGGTCCACACAGGGACTCAAACCGGCAACCCTCTGGTTCCCAGCCAAGTCACCTATGGACTGAGCTGCTGTCGCCCCGAACAACTTGAAACTTCCTTTAAACCTTAATTCCCTCCAAAAGTCTTCCGCTTGTGATTTTGATGAAGGTGAAGGTGAAAATAAAGCCGTATTCAGTCTAGCTGTGTGTAGGTGGAGCGCCACCTACTGTACTGGAGGAGGAGTTACTCCGTCTTTTTCCCATTCAACCCCCTTTCATGTAAACGGGGGGAACTTCAATCATCTGATTATTCGCTTAACCAGGATAAGGCCATTTTCGGGGTTACTGATGTGCAAGTTAACGCACCGACTAATAAACAGGGGAAATTCATTCATTCATTCATAAATTCATCTTCAACCTCTTGTCCCTGTCGGGGTCACGGGGGGCTGGAGCCGATCCCAGCTGACATCGGGCGTGAGGCGGGGTCCACCCTGGACAGGACGCCAGTCTATCACAGGACACATAGAGACGAACAGAGACAGACAACCATTCACACCTACGGGTGATTTAGAGTCATCAATGAACCGAACACCTGCACGTCTTTGGACTGTGGGAGGAAACCGGAGAACCCGGAGAAAACCCACGCAGACACGGGGACAACATGCAAACAGGCCCCACTACTCCACCGTGTCGCCTAGGGGGAAATTTCATGGTGAAAAATCTATTGGTTTGAAATTGAAAACCGTTCATAATCTTTAAAACAAAGTTTGAGGTTTTAGGGATAATTAGCGATTAGTTTAAGTCCCTTTCAGTGTTTTGGTAAACAGCCACTTAATTTGGAGTGTGTGTGTATTTGTGTGTGTGTGTGTGTGTGTGTGTGTGCGTGCGTGTGTGTGTGTGGTCCCAGACTCCTCCTCAGTGGTCCTCCGCCTGTCGACTGTGCAGAGTTTGGAGCCGCAATCAGATTAAGGCTGTGCATCTCCTCCTGATCGCTGCTCTCTGCTCTGCACCGCCAACTCCATCGGATCCTGCCACAGCCTCAGGCCAACTCTCTGATCACACACAGACACACACACACACACACACACATATGTGTACAGCCACATACTGTTTGTATGCTTTAAAGCATGGAGGCTCACTCAGAGACAGATGCATAGAGGCTCAGACACTCCAAAAATATATTTATACACACTCCTAAAGTGGCATGTCTCAAGGCAGATGGAGGGTTTCATTTATGTGTGTGTGTGTGTTTGTGTGTATGCGTGTGTGTGTGTGTGTGAGAGAGTGAAAGAGCAGGCTTTGGAGATGCAAAGCGGGCTGGTCGGAGAGAAATTTTCCTATTTGGAGTCCTTTTGAATCATTCATGAAGACGATATGGCTAAAATCAACACAAAATCAATCACACACACACACACACACACACACACACACACACACACACACACACACACAGACTCATGCATGCATGAATGCTTTCAAAACACACCTAAGGCATGCACCACTTACCCTGACTCATACATACACAGGGGCGCATAGAGACATGCACACAGAGGGCACTCAGACCGACCTGCAAAGACACACACCACTTACTTGGTGTCTCTCTCTCTCACACACAAACACACACACACACACACACACACACAAACACACACACACACACACACACACATGCAATGCAGCTCCGGTGTGGGGACGCTGTGGCTGATAGTGTCAGCAGCCTCACTGTCATGGAGCACCGTGTCAGCGGACAGAGACAAAGGAATGGACTTCTCATGTCAGAGAGAATGGGGAGTGGGAGGCTGTGACACACGGGAGATGAAGAGAAGAGAGATACTGCGAGAGATGAAAGGAGAGAGAGAGCGATAGAACGAGAGAGAGAGACTTCAGAAGACGAGTATACATTTGTGAGTTGTCCAAAGACTATTGGAGGAAATAAAAGAGGATGAGGCATCTCTGGACACATGGTGGTGTCACTGAAAATAAGGGCAATACTCAAGAAACACAAAGTCAGACAACAAATAGTTTCCTGCTTCAACGATCACCTGCCATATTTACTGTCATTGTGTGCACCGTTTCCTGTGCAAAGACCCCTTATCACCTATATTTCCCATTCAGTCTGACCTCAGTGTGCCATATCAACGTCTACCAAGCTGCTGCAGCGTTAATTTCCTCTCAAGAAGACGAGTATGAGCCAATCAGAGGCCGAGTTGGGTGGATCTTTGTGAATGTAGAACGGTAAACAGAGACTAGAAAGGTACGGCGGTACCCAGCCGTTAAAAATTATACTTTTTCACGTTTTATTAGTATCGATACTTAATGAACTTTGTGCGGCAGCGTGTCCGTGTGCAGCTTCTCTTTGCTTCATCACTGTCTGCAGCCAGAGTGGGCGTGGTTTCATAGTGACAGACAGACGGACAGACAGGCAGACAGAGTGAGACAGACTTGGTTGAAAGTGGCTCGAGTGCTCGTGCCGACCGTATTTCACTTGTGTTGCCGACAGTAAGGGCAAGCCCACAGACACCACAACGACCAACCAAGAGACACATGGAGCTGACAGACTTGTTCAAAGAGTTCAGAGAGCTGCAGGTTAGAGATAGATAACATAAATATCCCCTCATGTAACGTGAAGTCAAGCGATAGTTTATTTTGTGACAATTAGACATCAGAGTTGCACAAGACAGTCACGGGTAAAGCTAACTGTTTAACTGTCCGAGTTCACACAAGGAGAGGAGTTACCTTAACATGAGCCGGAGACGTTAACGATGATATGATGATGATATTTGAGTTTTACGCAGTGGTATCGCTTCAGTATCAGGTTGAGATATTTTAGGCAGGTATCGTACCCAAGTCCTAATTTTGGTATTGTGACAACACTAGCCTTTTTAATTTAAACCAAGAGCTCCATCTAGTGGCTTAAAATATAGAAAATGCTTCACGAAGCCACCGTAAATACCAGACAGCGCACCAATCAAAGGCTTATTTACGACCTGTTGGGTCATCTGGCTGCTTGTGTCTCTTGGACTTTGTCGTAGCAGTGTTGTTTCCAGATGTCAGCTGGTGGAAGAAGTGTTCACATCATCTGCGTGAAAGAAATTTAAGTCTGTATCAGGGCAGTGTGGGCGTTGTTCAGATGAAGCGTGTCCGGCCTGTCTTCGTGGCAGATGTCCACGAGGAACGGAGCGTCGGAAATGTGCCAAAATCCATTCACTTCACTTGCTTTTACCACTTCACAAAATGTTTTACTGTAAACGAGGAGATTACCGCTCCTTTACTTCAACTTGCGTCATGTTTTCTCCACTTAACTGGCGTCCGCGGCTCAGAGGTAGAGCGTGTCCTCCCCGGCTCCTCCAGCCCGCATGTCAAAGTGTCCCCGGAGGCGTTACCAAAGGTGCGCGATGAAATGACCGTGTAGTAGAGAGAGAGAAGGGAAAGGGGCAATGAGGAGCTGAATTTGCGGTGGCACATTAGTTGATGCAAGCTCTCAGTTGATACAGTCATGCTGCATTAAGAGAGTTACAAAACCTAATGACAGAGACAGAGAAGAGAACCAACAGTATGGTGCGTGGGAGGGATGTGTGCGGAGAAAGAAACAGTCGAAACTATTCCTCCAAGGTGACATTGAGGCCTCGAGGACAGGCGGCTGAATGAACACCGTCCAGTCTGCGACATTAGGTTGGTGCATACGCGTTCAATGCCTCCTGCATGCTGCATTAGAGCTCTGCAGTTTGTTCTCGACCGCTGAATCTGTGTTCACGGGCGGTTTTAAAGCTGAAATCCATCAGGGCTTTAATGAATATGTTTTAATGTGGTCACAGGCACTCTGCACCTGTCTGCTTCCATCTGTTCAGGTGGCAGTGCCAGTGCTAACTCCATTACGGCTCTGAATATTAATGCCCACGTTGTCTGGCCGGTGGAAAGTTTCCCCGCGGACTGACAAACACACTTTCACTCAAACTAGAGACGCTGGAGACCGGAGATATCTGCACCTTTCACTTTTTAAGGTGGATTTAAGACGTTTGAAAGAATATTATACCTTTCTCAACTTGATAGGGATTTTTGAATGCATCAAATTTATGCTTCTACTGCATTATGCAAATATGAAATGACAGAATACATATTTTTGACCACTGTGAAAGGGGGTCAAGTCAACAAAAAACAGCATTTCAAACAGATTTTCCCAGATTTTTAAAGTACAAACTAATGGATACAACTAAAAGTCAGCTCATTATGTTGATTGAATATGTAGAATGAGCAGAACAGCTCCATCTAGTGTCTTAAGATCGTAGTCACAACAACAAAAAAGAAGTCCAGCAGTGGGGTTGCCAGGTTGGTCAGACCCGGCCCAGTAGCTCCAGGAGACCGGAGTCTGTTTGAGCCTGTTTGAACCCGTCCCCTCCAGAAAACCACAGCATCAAAACAAGGATTAGAGGAGTTTGACTGACAGTTAGCGTTAGCTGTTAGCGTTAGCCGTTCCAGCTAAGTGCAGATGAAAGTGATGTTAGCATCAAGGAGCAGCGTAGCCATGTGGGCGTGCGTTTGAATGGCGTTCCTCTCCTTTCTCTCAGTCCATGGAGTGAATGCTCGGCCTATAGTGACTCTGGTTGTTGCCCGTCTCCGCTCTCTCAGCTGCTGGGACTAATAACGATGTCACCAAGTGCCAGCCTACAGTAGCTGCACCCAACAACAGGCAACCCTGGCAACCAGCGACGCCCAACGCTATTGGCTGCTACAATGGACACAGAACGTGACAGAAAGTCACTGTCAAACCCGTCAAAATGATTTTAAATTTTAATTCAGACTAAATATATTTTGTATATATATTCTGTACCCCTAAAAACGTATATATATATATATATATAATTAAAGAAGATTCTACATATTTAACCTTCAATATTAAGATAAAGGATGATTTTGAAAGCTGCAGGAGTCATTTAACAAGTGAAAATGCCAATGATTTGCAGATCTGTGCTTTATATTGTAAACATACATATATCGTCGCTGTGACTCAGTGACAGAGTGGGTTGTCCTCCATTCGAGAGATTGGTGGTTCGATCCCCACCTCCCCCGGTCCACATGTCGTGGGCAAGACACTGAGCCCCTGAATTGCTCCCTGTGCTGTGCATGGGTGTGTAAATGTGGTGTGAATGGTTAGATTAGATGGTCTGTAGACGTCCACTGCCATCAGTGTGAATGTAAGTACAAGTCCATTTACCATATATTTCGCTTATGATTGGACATAAGCAATTTAAAGACGTCATCTTCGTCTCTAGGGAATTATGATGGATGCTTCACCATTTCATAGACTAAATAATTGATCAAGAAATACATCATAAATATCCCATTAGTCAAAGTAACCGACTCTTTTCCAGAGTTGTACAGTGAGACGTCCAAATGTTGATGAATATCTTCTTAAAATGGCAGCTGCAAGTGTGGACAAACCTATTAATATGACGAGTGTTGCTGCACAGCTGTGTGTGTATTGTGCACCGTCATTTGAAGCAGCAGTCTCTGTGTGTGTGTGTGTGTGTTTTTGCTGCTTCGAAGCCAACCAGAGATAATCAGCTGGAGAGATGCAGTGAAGATGTGAGGGGGGTTAATGAGCTGCAGCGGTGCAGTGAGACAGGCTGCTGTGACAGGATGCTAACAGTAATGAGTCACAGTTGTGGCCCTCTCTCTCTCCTTTTATACAGATCTTTAAAATGATTAATTTACCAATGACACAGTTACCTTCAGCTACGCACGCAACTTAATGTTCTCCTGCATGTTCCTGCATCAAGTTAAACCATAAGAGAGCGTCATAAAAGGTTCACTTCCATTAGACAGTTTATTATATTTACATCACAGCAAACATAATGATGGCTATGGGCTGGTAATAGTGTCAACTCTACGGAGAAGTTTAGTCCCTTAGGGCGCACTCACACTGTCCTTCCGTACCAGGCCAAAACAGGTTTTACGGGTAAAGTCTGGTTCCTTTCACCAGTGTGAGTGCAACCGTACCGCGTCTAGCTGCGGCACGCTTGCCGTCCACGGTCCGTTTGGGAGAGGTTGGCTTTTGTAAAGCACGTTTGCACGTGTACGAGCACGAGCGTGCGCACGTGTACGAGCACGAGGCCTACGGCGGCTGTGAGGTCATTTCCTGTGCGCCTGTTGGGACGTAGAAAAAAGAAGGAGGGACCATGCGCGGACATTTCAAACAATGGCGGTGAAAGGTTCACGTTGGTGTGATGCGGAGGTGGAGTGTTTACTGCAGATTTGGTCGATGAAAAGATTCAAAAACAGTCGACAAGACGCACAAAAACTCAGAGGTCTACGGAAAGATCTGGAAACAAAGCCACGCATCGCCATGACGTCATCAATGCGTGTGACGTGTTACGGCGTGATGACGTATAGGCAGCAAGAAGCATTCTCCGAGGCCCAGGTAGTGTGAGTACAAACGGGCCTGGAGGGGGGGACAAGGACCCTAAAGCACGGGGCGCGGGACGGACGCACAGTGGGAGTGCGCCCTTAGAGCTTTTGATATTCCAGCATTGCTGAACGGTTTAGCTGTTTCTGACGGTTTTCAGCTGCAGCCGGCAGACATTTTATAAAATAAGCCTGGACAGAGTGAGCAGTTTAAAGGCCGGGTATTTCTCTCAGGAGTCGGTGGAAAGCAAACCAGGCTGTGAACCGTGGAATAAGACCATTATATCATTTGTATTGTGGTTATTGTATCTGTCTGCACTCACTACATAACCATCACATCAATTTTTCAATCATCTGTCCACATTTTCTTCCTTCCTGCCTATCAAACATGATCTTCATTGGACCAAATCAGCGTTACTATAATATTCTGTCATATACTGCAGTGTAACATTTGACCCTTTGACTCTCTTTAGCAGCAGGTACTTGACTTATCTAGTGCTGTACACTGAGAGTCACTCTGCATGAGACTGTCTTGTGCACCTGAGCCCTGTTGTAGCAGGCTGAAGCATGTTTGACCATCACCTAATGCAGTCCTGCAGAGCCACTGTCCTGCATGTTTTAGGTTTCTCCCTACCTTAACACACCTGAATGTAACAATGATCAAACCTGTGACGAGCATCAGCTGCTTGATAACGAGCAAAGCATTTGAATCAGGTGTGTTAGAGCAGAGAGAAACCTAAAACATGCAGGACAGTGGCTCTACAGGACCAGAATTGCCCACCCCTGACCTAAAGGCATGTGTTAATGATTTAAGTCCTCTTGTGTGGTTTGTCCACGACAGGGATGTCAAAGTCAAACACATCAGAGGGCCAAAAAAACAAATTTGCTACAAGCCGAGGGCCGGACTGGTTCAATGTTTATTAAAACATATTAAAATGATTGCATATAACATATTGAACCAAGACCTAACACAGTGTACCCTATTTTATTTAATGGCTCTTTCAGGGGTTGCTGAAAGTTGACATCTGCCCTGAATGCTGATGAATAATGAAGCAGAGCATTGTGGGTATTGTAGTTTTGGTGCGTGAAAAACACCAACAGGCGGCTGTGGCATGCGGGCCGGTTCTAACACTAATCAAATATCATCCCGGGGGCCAAGATAATTAATTCGCAGGCCGGATCTGGCCCCCGGGCCTTGTCTTTGACACCCATGGTCTACGATGACGCCGGACGCTGGAATTGGCTCCGTTCACACTTCAGTTCCAAGTTACTCATACAGTATGGCGAAGTTTGGACACTTCCACAGTGTTTCGTAGTTGGACCTCGCCCTGCTCAATGATGTGTGTGTGCGTGTGTGTGTGTGTGTGTGTGTGTGTGTGTGTGTGTTGGTCCAGCCTGTCCGTCTGCTACCCCGAATGCTCCTAGGTTCCTGCCTCAGCACTTCTCTTGTTTACTTCTTTACTTATCCTTGAAACCAGACACTGTCGTCAGTATACAAACTTTCCCTGCTGCATGCCATTAGCCCACATACTAACTTTTAAAAAGGAAAACCACACAACAATAGACTATTAGCCTCCTCTTTGAATCCATACCTCCCTCCAGCACTTCTCCTTTACTTAGCATCAAAGTCTGCTTGAACTTTTCAGAGCCCTCCCCGCTTGTTCTCCGCCATCATCTTTAAAAGGGCTTCGGCATTAAAGAACTCATAATAGAATTATATCAGTGAATGCTTGTTTGGATGGAGTAACGTTTACAGATGATTAGACCTGACAGCCATGACTAGTGCTGCCTTTACTGTGATGACTGAGCTTGGCTGTGATCAGCTGTGGAGGCCCCGCCATGATGGCTACCACAGTGAGTGTGTTCACAGACACATCCTGCATCCTGACATCCTGCTTCAGAGTCCACTCACACTGTCCTTCCGTACCGCGACCCGGGCTTTAGGGTACTTGTCCCCCCTCCCTCTCCCCCCGCGCCCCAGGCCCATTTGTACTCACACTACCTGGGCCTCGGCGAATGCTTCTTGCCGTCTATACGTCATCACGCCGTAACACGTCACACGCATTGATCGCGTGTGTGTGGCTTTGTTTCCAGATCTTTCCGTAGACCTCGGAGTTTTTGTGCGTCTTGTCGACTGTTTTTGAATCTTTTCATCGACCAAATCTGCAGTAAACACTCCACCTCCACATCACACCAACGTGAACCTTTCACCGCCATTGTTGTTGTTGTTAAATGTCCGCGCATGGTCCCTCCTTCTTTTTTCTATGTCCGAACAGGCGCACATATCGCTACCGCCGTAGGGCTCGTGCTCGTACACATGCGCACGCTCGTGCTCGTACATATGCAAACGGCTCTGCTAAAGCCCACCTCTTTCAAGAGGGCCGTGGGCGGCTGTCGGCTGTTATGCGCAGAACGGGTGCATTCACACTGCTTAAAGGTACTAGGCTTTAGCTGAAAAAACGGTTTTGGCCCCGGCACAGAACGACAGTGTGAGTGCGCCCTCAGTGTGTGTTGGTTCACGTGGTTAGCCAATAAAGGGCTCGTTGTTTGTTTGACTTGCTCAACCGACAGTCCCGAGCTGCGATGAATCTTTGGAGACTTGTTGATGTCCAAGAAAGAAAACCATTTCCTGTTTAAAGTCAATGCCCAACCGTATGTCTCAGAACTGGGTCACTTTGTTAAAGACTAGTTCAGGAAAGAACATATAACGGGTAACATTTACCAGTATTTAAACATGGCTCTTCAGAACATTTGACAGGGTATATTAAGATAAATAAATATATATACATATATTTTCTACCGGGCTACAGGGAGCCACTGAAAAGGGGCTGAAAAGCCGAGTGCAGCCCAAGAGCCGTTGGTTGCAGACCCCTGCTCTAGATACTTCTGATTTTAGATAAGTTTACAAGTGATCATGTCATCACTCGCATCGGCTCCGTTTTGAAATGGTTAAAACTTGTTGTTGTTGTGAAACACACTTGATATCACATCCACTTGAAACGTGTGATTTCGATGGGAGCTGAGCCTGAAGGCAAAGCTCTCGATCTACCGGTCAATCTTGGTTCCTACCCTCAACTGTGGTCATGAAAGCTGGGTCAGGACCCAAAGAACCAGGTCCAGGTCCAAGCGTGTGAAATGTGTTTCCTCAGGAGGGGGTCTGGAGTCTCCCTTAGAGAGAGGGGGAGAAGTTCAGCATCCGTGAGGAACTCGGAGTAGAGCCGCTGCTCCTTTGCGTTGAAAGGAGCCAGTTGAGGTGGTTCAGGATCATCTGGTAAGGATGAACCATGGGCGCCTCCCTAGGGAGGTGTTCCAGGCACGTCCAGCTGGGAGGAGGCCTCGGGGAAGACCCAGGACCAGGTGGAGAGATTAGATCTCCACACTGGCCTGGGAACGCCTCAGGATCCCCCAGTTAGAGCTGGTTAATGTGGCCCGGGAAAGGAAAGTTTGGGGTCCCCTGCTTAAGCTGCTGCCCCCGAGACCCGACCCTGGATAAGAGGCTGAAGATGAGATGAGATAACCGGAGATTACAAAAAGTGGATGTTTCATAAACTAAAAAAAGATCATTTTATGGAGACCTTTGTGTGTGTTTGCAGTATTTAATGTAAGTCTATGGGTTTCTTGTTTCCAATGCAGTCCATGTTTTGTGTAAGTGCGGCATCGTTAATGTCAGACAGTCCTCGCTGCATGCGGTATGACATGTAGCCGTTATCAGCAGGCGTGTAATTGAACTTACATAACTGCTTCCCTCTGCTGATTTAAAGGTGTGCTGCTGTAACTGTAGCTCCGTTTTTGTCTGTCGTGTTATTGCTCAATTATACGGCTAAACAACTCCACTGAGGATATCCATGCGCAGATTAACCTTCATAATTCATGGAGGTCAAAGTGAAGCATGAGACCTTCTGTAACGGGTCAACGGGGGAAAGTCCCCAGCCACTGGAACGTGATGCTTTCATGCTGAGTGACGGAGAAACGCGAACTGCACCTTGACTTCCCTTCATACGTCTTTCCTACTAATTAATCCTCCTTACGATGCACTTGAACCCCTAACGCTTTACTTAACCTTGACCTGACGTTTGCCTGTCTTTTTGAAAATCCAAATCCCCAAATTGCTCCATCCCAAAGTGAGCAACCACTGGGTCCATTTTAGGAGGATTGGATTTCTCTTTTCCGTTAGAAAGCGCTGAGTGCCCCGTGTGATGTTCGCGATGCTATCTGGAGATCAAAGAAACCGGCTGGCTCTTAAAACTCAAGTAGTCCAATTTTATTCAGAGAGAGCCGGGGAAAGGCTTTTTGATAATCCTCGCTGTCTGATGAGATTTCCACTGCAAAAAGTTACAGGAGGGGTAAAAGGTAACGGAGGGAAAGAAGGACAAGTTCAGAGGGGAGGAAGAAAGGAAGAAGAGGGTGATGGAGAGAAGAGGGGAAGAACAAAGCAGCTCTGTGTTCTGACTGAACAATTTATAGTTTGCTCCTTTTCTGTAATCACTCTTTCAGCGACTCTGCCCCTTGTCTCCCAGAATCACACACCCTCTCTCTCTTTCCCATCTATCAGATACAGAAGATGTAATTTATTCTGCCGCTCTTTCCTCCTCCTCCTCCTCCGTGATGACATCTATTTGTCAGCTGCCTTTGCATTCCTGAAATGAATCCATTTGCCCTGTGAGTCGCTCCGTTTCAACGTTTTCCCTTCATTGCAAAAAGACACGCAGACTGGAAACGAATGCTCGGAGATGACATGAGAGTCGGTGTCGTGATGACTCGGTGGGTTCAGCTATATTCTCCCGAACAACATCACGTATGACTCGTGATTTTCTCAGCGTGTCATCTCCCTCTTCTGCCTTTCCTGTTAGGGATGCAATGAATTATGTTAATTTCGTTTTGAACCTGCAATTCCCCGCCAGTCCACTTGAGGGCGCGCTTAATGCCAGACATACTTAACGCACATGCAAGAACACAAGCGAAGGAGTTCTCTGGCGACAACAACAAAACAAACGAGAAGCGCTACACTGACAGGATGAAGTATGGAGCCACTTTAAGTTGGTTGATGAGGACAAAGATGGCAAATGCACAATATGTGGGAATATTTTAAAGTAGAAAAACTGCATAACTTTGTTGAATTATCACCTAAATACGTCACATTCAGCCGTGCTACAAGCAGCGAGTGGTTCCCAGCCTACAATCATCACAGCATTGGGACGAAGGGTTATGTGACTCCACGAAAGCAGAGGGCATTACCCAGTGGATATGTAACATGGTTACTACAAACATGCTGCCGATAAATGTCGTTGACGGACAGGGATTTCGAGAGGTAATAAAGTACATCGAGCCAGGGTTCAATATCCTCTATCCCTCTAGAACCACCATGACCACCCGCGTGGAAGCAAGCTATGCGAGGAAAAAGGCCAAGTTGAAAAAAAACAACTTGCACCCACGAATGTGGCCCTCACAACAGAGTGTTGGTCTTCCCTGACTACAGAAAGCTAGATCACAGTTACATGCCACTACATTGAACCGGACTGGCAGGTAATGTCAGCAGTCCTACTCACAGAGAGCATGTCAGTGAGGCATACAGGGAGGACTTCACCACGGCAAGACACCCCGCTACCAAGAAGACCCGTTTCTGTCATAACTCTGTACCGAAGTTGGCCGTTTGTGATTTGACAAAAGTGAACCAGAAAATAAAGCCGTATTCAATTCAGCTGTATGTTGACGGAGCACCACCTCCCAGAGGCGAGTACGATTGGATCAAATTGAGAGGAACGGACCTCGATAGCGACGCTACGTACCATTTTTTATACAGTGCATGGTTGAGACACATTGTTTGTTGTTGCCCGCCCTATCAGCAGAACAATGTTAATTGTTTAATAATGTGCAAAGACCAGTCAAGTGTTACTACTGTTACAACACGTTGTATTATTATTAACAACAAAAGCTGTGAAAATTATTAACAAAGAAATCTGTGTTGTTCTTGTTTCAGGTGTCAGGAAGCATTGAGCTGGCAACCAGATGACATAAAGGTAAGCTAATAACCTTTCTATTACTTTTACCGACTACGAATCCAAACACAGAATAGTTGAAGCTGCTTCTGTATCAGAGACTGAACTCCATCTGAACTGTGATAAGTCTGTGAAACACATGCCCTGGTCATAACCTCTGCCTGCACAGAAGAGGATGAAAGTGCTTTAAATGGAAACGAACTACGTTTAATAGATGGATGGATTGTGGATTGAATGGCTTGAACGCTGGGTAAATTAATATGTAATGTGTATGTAAATGAGTGTGTATAGAAGGGCTATAAAGTGGCAATTACTGAAGCAACAGATGCATTATGGGTCATAAGAGAGAGTTTTGGGAACCGGCATGCCAGGTGCTGATTAGCTTGATGATAAAATACATAATTTGGACGTATTTTCACAAAACAACACGTAATAAATTACGACCGAAAGAACGAGGTCCTATATACATTATTATTTTGGGCTGTGATATCATTTGGCCTTATATTTGAGGATATGTCTTTTTCCTTTTTACTGGATTTAAGGTCTATTGTGTACTCCTCAAGTAGTACTTGAGGGGTTCAAGTACCTCGGGATCATGTTCACGAGTGAGGGGACGATGGAGCGTGAGTTTGGCCGGAGAATCGGAGCAGCGGGGGCGGAGCTGCAGTCGCACCGTAAAGAGAGCTGAGCCGGAAGGCAAAGCTCTCAATCTACCGGTCAATCTTGGTTCCTACCCTCACCTGTGGTCATGAAAGCTGGGTCATGACCCAAAGAACCAGGTCGCGGGTACAAGCGGCCGAAATGTGTTTCCTCAGGAGGGGGGCTGGAGTCTCCCTTAGAGAGAGGGGGAGAAGTTCAGCATCCGTGAGGAACTCGGAGTAGAGCCGCTGCTCCTTTGCGTTGAAAGGAGCCAGTTGAGGTGGTTCAGGATCATCTGGTAAGGATGAACCCTGGGCGCCTCCCTAGGGAGGTGTTCCAGGCACGTCCAGCTGGGAGGAGGGGAAGATCCAGGACCAGGTGGAGAGATTAGATCTCCACACCGGCCTGGGAACACTTCCGGATCCCCCAGTTAGAGCTGGTTAATGTGGCCTGGGAAAGGGAAGTTTGGGGTCCCCTGCTAATGCTGCTGCCCCCGCGACCTGACCCCAGATAAGAGGCTGAAGATGAGATGAGATGAACACGTTATAAAGAGTCGAGTGCAGACATGAAAGACACCCACGCATACAGTAACTGCCCAGCCCGTCATCTAATGGAGCCACCACTTATCTAGCTCTGCTGACCACTGACGGTCTAATATCGCTCTGAATAATGGACGCCCGTGCACCATCAGATTAGAGCGAACATTATCTGGAAGTGGGGCAGCGGTAACGACGGAGCGTCCTCTATCTGATCACAGTGGATCCACCACAGTGTTATCTGTAAGTCAAACTGCAGTCATTCACCCACACTGCTGCGGGACTCAAACAGACCACAGATAAGACGAAGAAGACAGGACTTCCTCTGTAAACAAGTGACGCGGGATAGATACCCACTTTAATGGACGTGGTTGTTAATGCAGCTGTGGTGTAACACTTGAGGCATGGACAAACACTGGGGCTGTTGAGGCGGTGATTAAGAGTTGGAGCGAGTCCAGCTTCCAGCTCTCAAAGGAAGAGAAAGACAGTTTTCACTCATTACACGTGCTGTTCACTTCCAGTTTGTTCCCACCTGGACGATTAACAGTGCCACAGCCTTTATTTCAATCTGTGTCTGTCAGTATCGGTCTATTAGAGGTATCCTTTCAGGGCTCAATGTCAAATTCTGGCTGGTTTCATCAACTCCTGCCCAAACTTGATAAATGCCTCAAGGACGCAAGAGACACCTCTCTTCTTTCTGTCCTTTTCTTTTAATCACTTTCAGATTAAATCCCCATTCAATTCCTCTTCTTCTTCTTCTTTAGCAGGGGACCCCAAACTTCCCTTACCCGGGCCACATTAACCAGCTCTAACTGGGGGATCCCGAGGCGTTCCCAGGTCAGTTTGGAGATCTAATCTCTCCACCTGGTCCTGGGTCTTCCCCGAGGCCTCCTCCCAGCTGGACGTGCCTGGAACACCTCCCTAGGGAGGCGCCCAGGGTTCATCCTTACAAGATGATCCTGAACCACCTCAACTGGCTCCTTTCAAAACAAAGGAGCAGCGGCTCTACTCCGAGTTCCTCACGGATGCTGAACTTCTCCCCCTCTCTCTAAGGGAGACTCCAGCCCCCCTCCTGAGGAAACACATTTTGGCCGTGACCTTGTTCTTCCGGTCCTGACCCAGCTTTCATGACCATAGGTGAGGGTTGGACCCTATGGGCCCTTGACCCTATTGGCCTCTGACCCTATGGTCCCCTGGCTTGGGCACGGTCGGCCCGTTCTGTAATCCATCCATGGTCCAAATACAAATCTTAATTTTCATCAGTTAAGGTACATCACATTGTTTGTGTACAGTTCCCGAGCAGCTACAGTTTAACATGTGCGGAGTGTCATGGCGTGTGTATGGCATGGCCACTTTCTGAACACAGGTGGAAGGGTTCACCGACCCTATGTGCTGCCCACACCTCTCCACCCGCGGTTTCAACAATGTTTGGCTCTTTCCCTCAGCTTCTTCTCTTCTTCTCAATAATTGCAGCATAAATTAACAATGCAACATCATGTGTAGTATACTGTATGTTCCTGTTACGGTACATGAATACTGAATGAAGGGTTGAATGGTTGGTTAGGGACGGTTTCCCATTGTGTTCGAAATACGATGTGCTTCTTTCAGTGTGTGTGCAGTAAATTCAACGGATGTGAGTGTTCTTGTCGGGGTTCGCACTTTGTGATGGCTAGATGATGGCCCAGTCGGCAAACTTCAGTGTGCTGATTTTTTTATTGACAGCAGGGATTAGGACCCACATGCCTCTAAGGGCGCACTCACACTGTCCTTCTGGCCGGGGCCAAAACAGGTTTTTCAGCTAAAGCCTAGTACGTTTAAGCAGTGCGAGTGCACCCGTTCTGCGCATAACTGCGGCCAGCGGGCCGTCCACGGCCCGCTTGAAAGAGGTGGGCTTTAGCGGAGCCGTTTGCACATGTACGAGCACGAGCGTGCGCACGTGTACAAGCACAAGCACGAGCCCTACGGCGGTAGCGATATGTCCGCCTGTTCGGACATGTAAATAGAAGGACGGACCATGCGCGGACATTTAACAACAACAACAACAACAATGGCGGTGAAAGGTTCACGTTGGTGTGATGCGGAGGTGGAGTGTTTACTGCAGATTTGGTCGATGAAAAGATTCAAAAACAGTCGACAAGACGCACAAAAACTCCGAGGTCTGTGGAAAGATTTGGAAACAAAGCCACACACATGCGATCAATGCGTGTGACGTGTTACGGCGTGATGGCGTATGGACAGCAAGAAGCATTGGCCGGCCCTGGCAGTGTGAGTACAAACGGGGCTGGGGCGCGGGGGGGAGAGGGAGGGGGGACAAGTACCCTAAAGCCCGGGTCGCGGTGCGGAAGGACAGTGTGAGTACGCCCTAAGCCGAATGCCCCCCTCAAGTGAGCTGAGCTTCCTTTAAATACCCCTTTGGCCCCTCCCCCGGGCAAACCAATTATCACAACCTCTAATCTCTGAGTACTCTATGCATCTATTCAGCTGTAGAAATAATCTAGAGGTACAGGACAGGACCGTACAACCGGTCCTGTACGGTTTGGGCAGTGACGGTCAATCCAGTGAATAGTCCAGCGCTCCTGTCGGCTGTGTGATGGCGATAACAGTGAAACTAGCAGCCCATCGGTGCACCAGCACAGTTTGATGGCATGCTGGGATGATGATGTAATTCAGTCACATCAACGATGTAACTCAGGCATGTCGGACACATCTGTGTGCATATGGCACTGCTGTTACGTCTATGATTAATGCAATTATCATTATTAATAAGCTGCTCTCCCTGCTGTTCCTAGAAGAGTATGAAGGACTTCGTATGACAAGTGCAATTCACACACTCCTCAAGTCGGCATTGAACCAGTTTCAACTGTTCAAAGCAGCGTCATCGTCAACTTCAATTCAATTTTGTTCTCAGTGCCCAATCATAACAAAAGTCATATCAAGACACTTTACATATATACGTAGAGTAGTTCTAGACCACACTTTGAGTTATTTAGCATTTACAGACACCCAGCAGTTCCTCCACGAGCAGAAACAAGTTGCAATATCTATAACATGTCAGTCTTACGCACAGTGGCAACAAAAACCTTCCCTTTAAAGGCGCACTCCCACTGTTCCTCTGTCCCGTGCCCCGTGCTTTAGGGTCCTTGTCCCCCCTCCAGGCCCGTTTGTACTAACACTACCTGGGCCTCGGAGAATGCTTCTTGCTGCCTATACGTCATCACGCCGTAACACGTCACACGCATTGATGACGTCATGGCCATGCGTGGCTTTGTTTCCAGATCTTTCCGTAGACCTCGGAGTTTTTGTGCGTCTTGTCGACTGTTTTTGAATCTTTTCATCGACCAAATCTGCAGTAAACACTCCACCTCCACATCACACCAACGTGAACCTTTCACCGCCATTGTTTGAAATGTCCGCGCATGGTCCCTCCTTCTTTTTTCTACGTCCCAACAGGCGCACAGGAAATGACCTCAGAACCGCCGTAGGCCTCGTGCTCGTACACGTGCGCACGCTCGTGCTCGTACACGTGCAAACACGCTTTACAAAAGTCCACGTCTACCAAACGGGCCGTGGACGGCAAACAGGCCTCATGTGGCTCTTCAGCACTTTTTCAGTGGCTCCTGTAGCTTTGAAAAAATAACATTGAAATAAATAACATGGGTAGACAATCTTTCAAAGGGAGCACCTGTTTTTTTGGAGTTCAAGGTGATTTTTGAAAAAAATATCACGTGAAACTAAAATATGCGTCACATGCTACGTCTACGGACCAGCGCCTTTCACTGCAGGGGGCTAATCTGGAGTTTCTGACCCGCGCTGTCCGTATGCTAACCGTGGATAAACCCCCCAAAAATAGTGACGTGGACATGAATTTGCTTTTAACATGATGATGTTACCTGTGTGCTTGATACTTGATGAGAAATTAGCAAACAACATTTTTTATAACAGGTAATATTAGGGATTAAATGTCAACAGATTCATTTTTCTCATTCTATAATTTTTATTGTTTATTTTACTGTCGCCTCACAGCGAGAGGGTTCCTGGTTTGAATCCCTGCTGGGGCCCTTCTGTGTGGAGTTTGCATGTCGTCCCCGTGTCTGCGTGGGTTTTCTCCGGGTTCTCCGGTTTCCTCCCACAGTCCAAAGACGTGCAGGTGTTCGGTTCATTGATGACTCTAAATCACCCGTAGGTGTGAATGGTTGTCTGTCTCTGTTCGTCTCTATGTGTCCTGTGATAGACTGGCGTCCTGTCCAGGGTGGACCCCGCCTCACGCCCGATGTCAGCTGGGATCGGCTCCAGCCCCCCGCGACCCCGACCCCGGGATAAGCGGTCTAAGATGAATGAATGAACAACTATTTTTTTTCTTAATCATATAATTACATATAAACCTTTATAAGCTTTGACATCAAATGTGTTTTGCGGCTCCAGACAAATTTTACTTGGTGGAAGAGGGGGCAAAATGGCTCTTTTGATGGTAAAGGTTGCAGACCCCTGTACTCGTTGATACAGAGAACCAATGCAATAACTTAGACGACTGCGGCAGCAACACAAAGTCAGCAGCCTGAAGACACGTCTCCAGGAGAGTCTGAAGAACAGGAAACCAGCTGCTCAGTCCACAGAACCACAGCTGCTGATCGTTCATCAGGCTGTCCAACAGTTGCGTGATTCCCCAGCCAGCCAGTTTGAACCTCCAAGTGTTTGATAGCTGGTGATTTATCACCTTGTTCCAAATACACCCCCACTCCCCCCATTAGACAACCTGCAGCAACTCTGAACAACCTAAAATAAAAACACAACTACTTTGTTTTTAAATTAAATGGATGAAAGCAGTGATGGATCATCTCATCTCCTCTGCTGAAGTTCTTAAATCCAGCTTCTCCTCTGCTCCAATACAGTCTGATGGTATGAGTGACAGTGATAGTGCCCTCCGCGCAGAGGGCTTGTGTGCAGCCCTGTACTTGACTGTGTAGTTTGTAAGTCCCCCTTTATACCGTACGCATGCATCTAAGTGGATTGCATGTGTGAGATCATGTATATTTACATGTGCTTCACACTTAAATTATGGTTTATGTATGCTAATGCATCTGTGTGCTTAACACAAGTATGTACCTTCGACATTTCCTGTCCTGCTATGAGTAAAGTACCCCCCCACACACACACACACACACACACACGCACACACACACCCATGTTGGAAAGGATGTACAGTCCTGTGCTGTTGACTTCAGAGGATTATAAGACAACAACAGAGGTCTGCTGTGTGCAGAAGTAAAACTATTTCTCTTCTTTAACCTTGACAAAAGCTGCATGGGTAGCTTCACTTCTTCCGTCATTACCTTTCAAAATAAAAGCCTTAGACACACACACACACTACATAGTTAACCAGAGGGAACTTGAATCCATTCAGAGCCTTCCATTAAGTTGAAACTTGTTGAAAAATATCCGACAGTAGCTCAGTGTCTGCTGTTCCTGGTCAGGAATCACAGATGGAGACACTTTTATTTTGTCTCCTTGTTGAACTCCTTGCTCAGGCGCTGAATCCTCAATAACGTGCTGCCGTGGTAGAACAGTTCCAGTTCGCAGTGGACACATTGCACCTTTTTTGACTTCTTTGTAAGTGTGAAATAATCCCTAAACTTAATCTCTGGCTTCTCCGCGCTGTAGTTGTGTGCAACCGCAAAAACGGTCCCTGTGGAACAATGATCCCTCACCGAACGGGCCGCGGAACGTGCAAGATAGGAATTAAATGAATCACAGAGGCAGAGATTTTACCCCTTTTTGTAATCGAGTAATTCAAGTTACTCGATTAATTATTTCAAAAAGGTGAAATCACTCCACTTCTTCATCACCATCAACTGACAAATTCAAGAACGCCTGTCCTGTCTTGGCATGGGCTTGCACTTTGCATCATTGGCTGCTAGAAACAAAATTGTTCTGCTGTCTTATGCTCATTTTTGCATCTCTGCGGTCCTTTGGGGTTGTTTGTAGTTGTTTTGTCTGTGTTTGTGGTTATTTAGCACCTGTTTTTAATAGTTTTGTTGTTTTTTTCACCAGTATTTTGTGACTAAGGACCTCTGACCCTATGGCCCCTGACCCCATGGACCGCTGACCCTATGGGCCCCTGACCCTATGGGCCCCTGACCCTATGGTCCCCTGACCCTATGTGCCGCTGACCCCATGTGCCGCTGACCCTATGGGCTGCTGACCCTATGGGCCCCTGACCCTATGGTCCCCTGACCCTATGTGCCGCTGACCCCATGTGCCGCTGACCCTATGTGCCGCTGACCCTACGGGCCCCTGACCCTATAGGCCCCTGACCCTATGGCCCCCTGGGCCTGTGCACGGTCGGCCCGTTCTGTAATCCATCTGTGGTCCAAATACAAATCTTATATTCATCAGTTAAGGTACATCATATTGTTTGTGTACAGTTCCCGAGCAGCTACAGTTAAACATGTGAGGAGTGTTATGGTGTGTGCATGGCATGGCCACTTACTGAACACAGGTGCACGGGTTCACCAGCCACAGAACGGGCCACAGAACGTGCGTGATAGGAATTAAACGAATCACCGAGGCAGAGATTTTGCCCCTTTTTGTATTCGAGTAATTCAAGTTACTGGAGTAATTATTTCAGCCCTAGTTGAGAGGTGAAATCACTCCACTTCTTCACGCTTGTCCTGTCTTGGCGTGGGCTTGCACTTTGCATGACTGGCTGCTAGAAACAAGACTGTCCTGCCGTCGTGCCATCGTGCTACCAGACCACACACTACAGTTAAAGATCGCTCTGGTCGATATTTAAAAAACAAGCCAACAATGATTGAAAACCAGTTTCGATACACGGGGGAGAGAATGTGACCGCTTTAGTCCTTGAACATGTTTATTAAAGAGGCAGCAGCTGAAGGAAGGACAATTAATTCACTGTTAGGTTGCTTAGTGGGACCAGAGGGAGGGAGTTAAACGGCAAACAGATGGAATATATGATGCGTCATTGCACCAATATGTAAGCACCATATTTGGCTCTGCTGGTACCTTCCAGGAGTTTATTTATTCATACAGCCCTTTATGACCGTAAAGCTCCGAAGGCCTTCTCCGAGAGTAAAGGAACGACGCAGATCAGACCTAATGAAATAAACAGCAGACTCACAAACCGCTCTAATATTTCAGAGGCACCACATCCCCTCCCTACGCACGACCACTTAAAGGTTCATTTAAGAAATAATAAAAAGGCTGTGATGCTTTTTTTTAAACGGGTGGAAACACACGGATGGCGTCAGACACCAGACACCAGACCGGTTATGTAAGCGGAGTCAGGTGCCAGCAGACTGTTGAAGATGTACCTCTGTGCTGCATGTACGTCAGCCGTTTGCAGCATTTACATAATAACACAGAGTTTATATTATAACCTAGTAGAAATGTGCAGCACCATACGTCAGCTACAGCGTAGAGTTGTGTTATTTTAAGATGTAGATCGTGTGAAAAATGACCACCATGGAAATGATTGGGAGACGAGTTGTGTTCACCCATCAGATAGTACACAACCACAAATCCACAGCCACCACACACACACACACACTCTCTCACACACACACACCACCTCCCGTGAACCCCTTTCAGACTGAACAGTTGGGTGTGTCCTCTTCCCACCTCTTTCCCGTGCTTATGTGCATATCCACCTCACGTAGACCACACCTTCCAGACTAAACCCTAAACACCTGTTCCACATTTCAAAGTACACAATAAGGGGGTTTGTTATGGGAACCCGTCTCTTTCCTGGGCTTATGTGCCCATCCCCCCATGTGAACCACACTTTCCGATAATACTATCTGATCAGACACATGTTCTGCACGAAGAATACCAGCTTTTACCACCAGGTAGACGCTACAGAGTCCCCACTTGCAGGCTGAACCACTTAAGAAATTCATTTTTGCCCACCTCAATGAGGATCCTAAATGCCCCCAGGCCCAAACAGACTGTGCAATAGTACTACTGACCATTACCCATGGTGGGGAGCTGATGATCAGTGGTTTTTGTGTTAATGTAGGAGCACTTTTGGCAGAGAGCACCAAAGTAATGGGGGGAGAAACAAACAACACATCGGTTCAAGTTGTGCGGGCGTCTGGGTGCCTCCTGTTGGAGGTTTTCCAGGCATGTCCAACTGGCAAGTGGCCCTGGGTAGACCAGAACACTCTGGGGAGACTCTTTATGTCAGGGGAGGCAAAGTGATCCAGTAAAGAGTCGCTGTGGCTGCAGGTTTTCATTCCAACCGAGCCAAAACACACCTGGCTTGAGTCATGCAATCACCTGAACTGCCTTGTTCATTTGTTGGATCAGGTGTGTTCTTGATTGGTTAGAATGAAAACCTGCAGCCACAGCGACCCTTTACTGGATCACTTTGACACCCCTGCTCTATGTCGCGTGGCCTGGGAACGAACCGGGAGCGTTGGGAAGATGTTGCCCTGGAGAGCGATGTCTAGAATAGTTCGCTTCGCCTGCTTCCCCCACGACCCCGTCCCAGAAAATGGGGAAAAGTATCTTTTGCAACCATGAGTTAACGTTTGATCCCTTGTATTTATATTTCCCATCAAGTGGTTCCTCGTCTATTCATCTGGGTTGTTCTGTTTTTATTGATTCAATCACATGAACGTTGTAATTGTTGAGTCATAATGAAATTAGCACATCCGTACGTGTTATTACCCCTTCTCAATTATTACCGATGTTAGCAAAAGTCACAGGACGTGGAAGTCAGAGCAGGCGATGAGTCCTCTAATGGACGTCCCCGCTGCCTCAGAGAAACCAATAATTGAACTCTGTGTGTGATTAGATTAAATCTGCTCAATCTGGCTCAAAGTTATTTCTGCAAATCGAAAAAAGGTGGCGTTAAAATGGCAGTTACACTAAATCTCTTGGTGATTATAGTGATTGTAACCATCAGTCTTTGTTATGAGAGGTGAGCGTTTTGCCTTCGGTGAGCGCCCATTATCCATTTCAGCGCCCACCTATTGCTTTCACCTTACACACACACACACACACACACACACACACACGCAGACACACACACACACGCAGATAGACATCATGGGTCCTCTGGCTGCATCTCCACTTGTTAGCGTAGCATCAGGTATGTGGAGGATCCCTCCCTCAGCCTTAATTGCGTTCCTCCGGGCTCGACTCAACTCCCCCGGAGAGTCAACAATCTTCTTTGTGCCTTTGATGTTAACGAGCCTTATTAACTACCATGGCAACCGCAGGGGCTTCTGGGACGGCGTTGCTGTCTAGCCGCTTATTATCGGACAGGAATAAAGGGGACGGCCTGGCACGCACTGGCGCCGTAGGGAGGTTTGGATTAGGAGGGATTGTGATTCACAATGGGTGCTGTGCTGTTTCAAAATATTAGCTCGCTGTTGATTGTAATGTGTCCAGTCAGCGTTTTTTTATCTTTTCCTGCAAAAACAATGATTTTCACTCGGTGGAGAGAGTTTGGCAGCATCTCAGTGGATGGGATTAATGTTCGAGTGGTGCTGTAGAGGGAGTTTAAGATGCTGTGACTCCACAGAAGAGCCACACACATGTATTTAGCCAATACTGGCCTCACAGGCGTATCGGCATCGATCAGATCATTCTTTTTCAGACATTTACTTCGACCCAAAATGACAGCAAACCTCTGCAGCAGCATGAGAAGAGTCCCTGCACATTAACCGAAGCAGCAACAGCGTAGTTAGTGAATCCAGAGTTTATTAAAAGAGTGTTTTAAAGACTTAGGGCGCACTCACACTGTCCTTCCGCACCGGGCCAAAACAGGTTTTTTGGGTCAAGCCTAGTGCGTTTGACCAGTGTGAGTGCAACCGCTCCGTGCATAACTGCGTCCAGCTGGCCGTCCACGGCCCGTCTGAGAGAGGTGGGCTTTTGTAGAGCACGTTTGCACATGTACGAGCACGAGCGTGCGCACGTGTACGAGCGTGCGCATGTGTATGAGCACGAGGCCTACGGCGGTTCTGAGGTCATTTCCTGTGCGCCTGTTGGGACGTAGAAAATAGAAGGAGGGACCGTGCGCGGACATTTAAAACAATGGTGGTGAAAGGTTCACGTTGGTGTGATGCGGAGGTGGAGTGTTTACTGCAGATTTGGTCGATGAAAAGATTAAAAAACAGTCGACAAGACGCACAAAAACGCCGAGGTCTACGGAAAGATCTGGAAACAAAGCCACGCATCGCCATGACGTCATCAATGCGTGTGACGTGTTACGGCGTGATGACGTATAGGCAGCAAGAAGCACTCTCCGAGGCCCAGGTAGTGTGAGTACAAACGGGCCTGGAGGGGGGGACAAGGACCCTAAAGCACGGGGCACGGGACGGAGGCACAGTGGGAGGGCGCCCTTATTGTTTGCTCCCATGAGGAGACCGTGAAACAGAAACACTGCCGGTCCAGATCCATTTAACGTGTACAGAGTCACACTGACCTTCGGAAGCATTGATGGAGCACAGTGCTTTTGATTTATTCCTCATTACAGTTTGTTCATCTTTACACATTAAAGGCATAAATGTCCGTCACCCGTGTCTTTCACAGATCCACTCTACGTTCTTAAATGTCATGTTTAATTGCCAGATTAAGTCGGTTGATTTTATTGTTGGGTGTTTTATTAATTCGTGACAGCCTCTTTGTATACTCGACTGCTTCAGTTCTATAACTTTATCCTCTCAATCATGTCACAGTTGTTACTGCACTTAACTCCTGTGGCCTGAGGATTAATGGATTTATGTGATGTCTTAATTATCAGGAGGTAACTCTTCGTGAGTGTGATCGTACAGGATCTTTGTGATACAGTCCTCTGATGTCCAGACACCATCATCACCATTAGTGTTGATGTTGTCGAGGCAACTGTGATGGGTACAAAAAGTTCAAAACTAGAGTTATTCATATGTCAGTAGGAAACCTGGGGATTGTTACTCCAGGTAGGGAATGAGTCCTGACCCCGAGTGAAGGAGTTCAAGTACCTCTGGATCTTGTTCACGAGTGAGGGGACGATGGAGCGTGAGTTTGGCCGGAGAATCGGAGCAGCGGGGGCGGTGCTGCAGTTGCTCTACCGCACCGTTGTGATGAAAAGAGAGCTGAGGAAGGCAAAGCTCTGGATCTACCGGTCAATCTTGGTTCCTACCCTCACCTGTGGTCATGAAAGCTGGGTCAGGACCCAAAGAACCAGGTCCAGGTCAGGACCCAAAGAACCAGGTCCAGGTCCAAGCGTGTGAAATGTGTTTCCTAAGGAGGGGATCTGGAGTCTCCCTTAGAGAGAGGGGGAGAAGTTCAGCATCCGTGAGGAACTCGGAGTAGAGCCGCTGCTCCTTTGTGTTGAAAGGAGCCAGTTGAGGTGGTTCAGGATCATCTGGTAAGGATGAACCCTGGGCGCCTCCCTAGGGAGGTGTTCCAGGCACGTCCAGCAATCCACTGGTGTCCTGCTGAGAGCCACGACCCCCTCCAGGATCCTTGCGAGAGTGAAGAGCTGGTCCGTTGTTCCACATCCAGGACGAAATCCGCATTGTTCCTCTTCAATCTGAGGTTCGACTATAGGAGGAACCCTCCTTTCCAGCACCTTGGAGTAGACTTTACCAGGGAGGGCGCCTTCCTAGGGAGGTGTTCCAGGCACGTCCAGCTGGGAGGAGGCCTCGGGGAAGACCCAGGACCAGGTGGAGAGATTAGATCTCCACACTGGCCTGGGAACGCCTCAGGATCCCCCAGTTAGAGCTGGTTAATGTGGCCCGGGAAAGGGAAGTTTGGGGTCCCTGCTGGAGCTGCTGCCCCTGGATAAGCGGTTGAAGATGAGATGAGAGGACTTTTCATTGCCTAAACAATTGAATAACACACACACACACAGATCCAGTGTAGTATCTAAGTATCATGACATTTCCAAACCTACACGTTAAACACACAAGGGTCAGGATGATTTCATTTTCACTGTACAGCAAAATGCACTTGTTGTCCCTTTGATGCATAAGAAAAACAATAGTGTTCTTCATGGCTGAGGTGGAGGTGGAGGTGAGGAGTCCCACAGCCTGAGGGAAGAAGCTGCTCTGTAGTCTGATGGGACAGCAGCAGGTTCTTCTGTTCTTTCCCTGCAGCAGCCGAGTGAACTCACTCTGTCTGGGGCGACTCTTGTCTTTGAGGATCCTTTAGACCCCGTGCACGCACCTCACCTCTCCGTTATCACAGACACTTGGTGCATGGGTACCCGTGTTGTTCTGGATGCTGGCTGACAACAAACTGTGTTTATGTTTTCATCCATGAAAGTATTCTGAGCCCAGGGCCCCAAGGCACAGACATGTCAGAGGCCAGAGGCCCCCCACTCTGTCTACGTAGGAACAAGACACCAAAGAGCCGACTTTTAGTCCTTTTGCAGTCATTTTGTTTCTTTGGGCTCATTCTGCACTTATTTTTAGTCATTTTGCATCTTTTTGTGGTGGTTTTGCATCTATTTTTAGTCATTTTACATCTTTTTGTGGTGGTTTTGCATCTTTTTGTGGTGGTTTTGCATCTATTTTTAGTCATTTTGCATCTTTTTGTGGTGGTTTTGCATCGGTTTTAGTCATTTTGCATCTTTTTGTGGTGGTTTTGCATCTATTTTCAGTCGTTTTGCATCTTTGTGGTGGTTTTGCATATGTTTTTAGTGTTTTTGCATCCTTTTGTGCTGGTTTTGCATCTTTTTTTAGTCATTTTGCATCTTTTTGTGGTGGTTTTGCATCTGTTTTTAGTCATTTTGCATCTTTTGTGGTGGTTTTGCATCTATTTTTAGTCATTTAGCATCTTTTTGTGGTGGTTTTGCATCTGTTTTTAGTCATTTTGCATCTTTTTGTTGTGGTTTTGCATCTATTTTTAGTCATTTTGGATCTTTTTGTGGTAGTTTTACATCTATTTTTAGTCATTTTGCATCTTTTTGTGCTGGTTTTGCATCTATTTTTAGTCATTTTGTATCTTTTTGTGGTGGTTTTGCATCTATTTTTAGTCATTTTGCATCTTTTTGTGGTGGTTTTGCATCTATTTTTAGTCATTTTGCATCTTTTTGTGGTGGTTTTGCATCTATTTTAAGTCATTTTGCATCTTTTGTGGTACATTTCTATGTCATTGTTTCTCTCTGTGGTCATTTAGATCTTTTTAAAATAATTTTGCGTGTCTTTGTCCTCATTTTTCCTCGCTGTGATCATTTCGTCGTTAGGAGGAGGTCACTGAATATGAGCTGTGAGATGGGAAACATTATGCATTTCCAAACTCAATCTTAAATAATTGAAGTGATGAAATTCATCATTCTTTTCATTTATATTTCAACATCATCTCCCTGTAAATGATCGGTAGAATTGCACTTTCTATGCTGTATTTCTCTTTGACAGCTTAAACAGAGTTAAAGGGCATTTCTGTAAAGAACTGTGGGAGTGGAAGGGAGGCGCATGTGCTTAGCTCCACATGATTGAGATCTATGAAACACAACCAGGCCCACATGCTGCTTTATAAATCTAACGAAAAGAGTGTGTTTGCATGCATCTGTCTTTGTGTTTTATGCACATGGCCCCTGCAGGTCCCATGTTACTCTATTAAAAGCTTTAACTGAGTCTGGTTTTCCTACCCTGTGACAAATCAGCAACACATCGTCATCATCATCAGCATCATCCCTGTCCGTGTATGTTACAGTACGAAGGAATTAGCGATCATTAAGCGGAGACTCAGATGTTCAGGGATTAAAAGGTGCAGTGCATCAGAGCACAGGAGCAGCAAATTGTTGTCATTAAGACGACAGCGGGGAGGAGGAGGGAGAGCAGGAGGCGGGTCGCGAAGATCTGGGCTCTAACATGCCAGGGTGTCTGCTCTGAGACTCATCAGCTGAGCCTGAGCACAAATTAATTTGACTCACATCAAAAGGAAAAATCAAACAGTGCAAACAAACGGATTCAAGGATTCAAACATACGCAGATCGCCACCGATAATGATTACAGGGTTTCAGGTCAAAGGTGTGTAGATGCAGATGGATTCACCTGCTAGCAAGTGTACACGTCTTTGGGAAACTTCAGCAGGTTGAACTTTAACCCAAATCCTCTGGGTAATTAATTTCCACCACAAAAGATGCAAAATGTCTAAAAATGGAAGCGAAACAATCATAAAGAGATTCAAAATGTCTAAAAATAGATGCAAAACCACCACAAAAAGATGCAAAATGATTAAAAATAGATGCAAAACCAGCACAAAAAGATGCAAAATGACTAAAAATAGATGCAAAACCAGCACAAAAAGATGCAAAATGACTAAAAATAGATGCAAAACCACCACAAAAAGATGCAAAATGACTAAAAATAGATGCAAAACCACCACAAAAAGATGCAAAATGACTGAAAATAGATGCAAAACAATCACAAAAAGATGCAAAATGACTAAAAATAGATGCAAAACCACCACAATAAGATGCTAAATGACTAAAAATAGATGCAAAACCACCAGAAAAAGATGCAAAATGACTAAAAATAGATGCAAAACCACCACAAAAAGATGCAAAACATCACAAAAAGATGCAAAACGACTAAAAATAGATGCAAACCACCACAAAAAGATGCAAAATGACGAAAAATAGATGCAAAACCACCACAAAAAGATGCAAAATGACTAAAAATAGATGTAAAACCACCACAAGAAGATATAAAATGACTAAAAATAGATGCAAAACCACCACAAAAAGATGCAAAATGACTGCAAATAGATGCAAAACCACCACAAAAAGATGCAAAATGACTAAAAATAGATGCAAAACAATCACAGAAAATGCAAAATGACTAAAAATAGATGCAAAACCACCACAAAAAGATGCAAGATGACTAAAAATTGATGCAAAACCACCACAAAAAGATGCAAAACCACCACAAAAAGATGCAAAACATCACAAAAAGATGCAAAATGACTAAAAATAGATGCAAAACCTCCACAAAAGATGCAAAACGACTAAAAATAGATGCAAAACCACCACAAAAAGATGCAAAATGAGTAGAAATAGATGCAAAACCACCACAAAAGATGCAAGATGACTAAAAATTGATGCAAAACCACCACAAAAGATGCAAAACCACCACAAAAAGATGCAAAACATCACAAAAAGATGCAAAACGACTAAAAATAGATGCAAAACCTCCACAAAAAGATGCAAAACATCACAAAAAGATGCAAAACCACCACAAAAAGATGCAAAATGAGTAGAAATAGATGCAAAACCACCACAAAAGATGCAAAATGACTAAAAATAGATGCAAAACAAGGACGAGGACACGTTACTCAGAGGTGACTTCCTGTACGGTGAGACACGGTTGATTTGCTTCAGGCTGCAGAAATATTGATTGTTTCAAAGAGGCCAAAGGATGTTTCGCTTTGGCTGCAACAGAAACATGTAAATATCAATTCTGCTTTAAGTATTTGGCAAAAGGCTTCT
>NC_139830.1:2081825-2124975 GCF_963691815.1 Echiichthys vipera | reverse complement strand
AGGAGGAGACGGACGAGGAGGAGGAGACAGAGGAGGAGGAGGAAGAGAAGGAGACGGAGGAGAAGGAGGAAAGCAAAGAACAGGAGAGGAGAAAGTGGTAGAATGAGAGGAGTCAGGACAGTGCCAGAGCCATGGTAATGGGAGCAGGCAGCTTCTGGACTGCAGACGGAGACCTGCGGCCAAGTATTGACCCAGCTGACAGACTATGCTAGCTAGCTAACAGCACTGTGTCAAAACTCCACTGGAGCTCCTTCAACAACTGAAGCGAGGAAGATTCCTGCTCCAGTCTGGCACCCTCACAGTCTGAGGGCCTCCGTCACCGACAACAACTCAATTAGCATCGGAGTTAACGCGTCTAATGATCTTCCCTTATGGTAGATGTGTGCTTGTGTGATGTGTATGTTTGCATCTGCGTAGCTCTTCGACACAGAACCTTGATTTGATTTTAATTCGATCTGATTTATCGAGCACATGTTGAAAGAAGATGTCGGCTCTCAGCAGGAAACGGGTGGATTTCTTTCTCCAGGTAGGGAATGAGTCCTGACCCCAAGTGAAGGAGTTCAAGTCCCTCAGGATCTTGTTCAGGAGTGAGGGGACGATGGAGCGTGAGTTTGGCCGGAGAATCGGAGCAGCGGGGGCGGAGCTGCAGTCGCTCTACCGCACCGTTGTGACGAAGAGAGAGCTGAGGAAGACAAAGCTCTGGATCTACCCTCAGTCCTGGTTCCTACCCTCACCTGTGGTCATGAAAGCTGGGTCAGGACCCAATGAACCAGGTCGCGGGTACAAGTGTCTGAAATGTGTTTCCTCAGGAGGGGGTCTGGAGTCTCCCTTAGAGAGAGGGGGAGAAGTTCAGCATCCGTGAGGAACTCGGAGTAGAGCCGCTGCTCCTTTGCGTTGAAAGGAGCCAGTTGAGGTGGTTCAGGATCATCTGGTAAGGATGAACCCTGGGCGCCTCCCTAGGGAGGTGTTCCAGGCACGTCCAGCTGGGAGGAGGCCTCGGGGAAGACCCAGGACCAGGTGGAGAGATTAGATCTCCACACTGGCCTGGGAACGCCTCAGGATCCCCACAGTTAGAGCTGGTTAATGTGGCCCGGGAAAGGGAAGTTTGGGGTCCCCTGCTGGGTCAACTGGGTCCCCCTTGTTGCCCGTCTCCGCTTACTCAGCTGGTGGGACAAAGAAGCAGCTTCAGGATTGGCTAACTCCATTTCACCCAGTGCCAGCCTGCAGTAGCTGCACCCAACAACAGACAACCCTGGCAACCTGCAATGCCCAACGCTATTGGCTGCTACCATGGAAACAGAACGGGACAGAAGGTCATTGTCAAACCTCTCAAGACATTTTTAAAATATTAATTAACACTACATATATATTTTTTCATGGAAATTAGCTTCTTATAAAGATTCTACATCCTCAACCTTTAAGGAATATCGTAGTTTCCGAGAGCTCAACGCCTCTTCTTTAAATTTCCTTTTCAATTCAACCAACAAATGCAACAATTTTAAGTTCACAATGGTACAAAATACAACGATTCAGAACCACTGAAATCAAACTAACCAATCATTCACTGCTGATTCACTCAGCTGCTGGGACAAATAACCATTTCACCCAGCTGGCCTGCAGTAGCTGCACCCAACAACAGTCAACCCTGGCAACCAGCAACGCCCAACGCTATTGGCTGCTACCATGGAAACAGAACGGGACAGGAAGTCGTTGTCAAACCTCTCAAGACATTTTTAAAATATTAATTTAGACTAAATATATTTTTTTTTCTGTAGCCCTTTTTAAATTAGCTTCTACGTCGTCAACCTTTAAGGAATATCGTAGTTTCCGAGAGCTCAACGCCTCTTCTTCAAATTTCCTTTTCAATTCAACCAACAAAAGCAACAATTTTAAGTTTACAATGGTACAAAATAGAGTTAAACTAAATCTACTGTTGTTTTTGTTTAAATAACTACAGATTAATTGATTATTCTGAACCACGGAAATCAAACTATCGAGTAATCCGCTGCTGATTCGTCAGTGCAATACACACTTAGCTGGGACCTTTGTTATGGATACGCCTGACCCTGACCCCTGGCCTTCCTGTGCAGAGGCCGACAGAAAAGAAAAACGACTAACCAACCACCCTCCACGGATCGATAGACCATCACATTAGAAGCTAACAGGAATGCCACGCTAACGGCTTCTCGTGCAGATTTGTGTCTCCGGCTGAAGGCGACACACTGTCAGCGCCACTGTTTGTCCAGCTGCTGCCGATCACATCTGACACCGTTAATAGGACTTAAACGCTAACTGACACATCTGGCACCAGCACACCGACATGTGACAACAACAGTGATGAAGTACCGCAAGCTGACAGACACTCACACCTCAGCACAGTGCAACTGGCACACACACACAACAACACAGCTGTGTTAGTCCAGTTAATCAGCCGGTTAAGCTCCTGTACGTTTGATATGATCTCTGTCTGCGTCTCTAGGCCTGATCGTTACGTCCGTGTGTGTTCTGCCTGGGGACAGTAACAGGTCTCTGCATGCTGAGCTCAGACATATGACAAGTTTAGGATAATTCATGGTTAAAATACATTGTCGGCATTTATGTTTTGACGAGTTGTTTCGAAACGGTACGACCAAATCTGAGCGGATACCACTGGTGTCGCTTTAACTCACACGATGCGTTAGCAACTGAGGGCGCACTCCCACTGTGCCTCCGTCCCGTGCCCCGTGCTTTAGGGTGCTTGTCCCCCCCTCCGGGCCCGTTTGTACTCACACTACCTGGGCCTCGGAGAATGCTTCTTGCAGCCTATACGTCATCACGCCGTAACACGTCACATGCATTGATGACGTCATGGCGATGCGTGGCTTTGTTTCCAGATCTTTCCGTAGACCTCGGAGTTTTTGTGCGTCTTGTCGACTGTTTTTGAATCTTTTCATCGACCAAATCTGCAGTAAACACTCCACCTCCGCATCACACCAACGTGAACCTTTCACCGCCATTGTTTGAAATGTCCGCGCATGGTCCCTCCTTCTTTTGTCTACGTCCCAACAGGCGCACAGGAAATTACGCCAGAACCGCCATAGGCCTCGTGCTCGTACACGGTGGGAGAGTAGATCTCCACACTGGCCTGGGAACGCCTCGGGATCCCCCAGTTAGAGCTGGTTAATGTGGCCCAGGAAAGGGAAGTTTGGGGTCCCCTGCTGGAGCTGCCGACCCCGGATAAGAGGCTGAAGATGAGATGATATGAGATTTTTGTGTCATTGACTACTGCAAAATGATCCAGGCTACTCTTTAATATCAAAGTGTCCTAGAACATGTAAAGTATAACGGACATGCCAAGTTACGGCGCTTCTGTGTAGGCTAACTTCTCCTGAAAGAAACCCTGGCTCAAATAATTAAACGATAAATGAGTATAAATAAAATACAAACCCCAAGAATTTGTACAAACTAAAGTTACTGTTTAGATTTTGTCCGTTGCATGTAATCAGTTACAGCTCATCTCACGCCGTGATCCAAAAAGATGATGATGTTTCATGAGCGCAGAGGTGATGAATTGGACCTGGCTGTGCTGATAAGCAGTGCAGAGCTGCTTGTTTCCTATAATGAGTTTTATTGACATGAGTGGCTCAGTGTGATTAGCGGTGCTAATAGACAAACAATTGTCCGGTCTCATATTGGACAACAACAAGAGCTTCAGCTGAGGTGATCAGGGAGGACAGAGAAGACACAGAGTCAGCGTTCAGTGAAGCTTTTGTGTCCTCCAGGAACTTCTCCACAGTTTTCTTCTGCTTACATTAGCAGTAAATATCTGTTGCATGCTTCAAAGTTGAGAACTTTGTGTGGAGTAAATGCTAAGCTCACTGGAGGCATTTTAGTTTTGGTAAAGTTCATTGTTACATGGTACAACCAAGATCTCACTGTCGGTCCTGAGTGGCTCCAGTGTCCAACATGGAGAAGGTTAGAAATACAAACCGTCAGGGATGAAAGGATATGGTTATATGGTACGTGTTTTAACTGCAATGCTGACTGAATTACTGAACAGCTTGAGGGGCCCTGACTCAGAAAATGTTGCTTAACCGCCAAAAAAATACAAAACCACCACAAAAATGATGCAAAATGACTAAAAATAGATGCAAAACCAAAACAAAAAGATGCAAAATGACTAAAAATAGATGCAAAACCACCACAAAAAGAGGCAAAATGACTAAAAATAGATGCAAAACCACCACAAAAAGAGGCAAAATGACTAAAAATAGATGCAAAACCACCACAAAAAGATGCAAAATGACTAAAACTAGATGCAAAACCAACACAAAAAGATGCAAAATGACTAAAAATAGATGTAAAACCAGCACAAAAAGAGGCAAAATTACTAAAAATAGATGCAAAACCAGCACAAGAAGACAGCCAATGACGTGTGAAGGGGAGACGACCACTGACTGGGGCGAAAGATGGATGCTTTGCACACAAACACACATAAAGTCCATTGTTTACTGTACATGAACATGTCCCACACTCTCTTACTAGCATATGTACAAACTCCAAAACAAGCTGGTGAAATTTGTACTTTCAACAGATGTGAATGCACGCAGGTGTGCAGACAGTGTGAAGAGCGGTGCAGTGACCTGCTGCAGCTGATGAGTGATGTAACAAAGAGACAATAATGAAAGCAGATGTTGACGCTGATTAGAGAAACCGATCCATTTGTCTGCCAGAGGTCCGCCTCCGTGCGACTACAGCGCCTCATTCCCTCTCCTTCAATTGGTGTCGCAACCTCCATCTGTGGCCGCGTTGCTCTGGTCATTTCTCCAGCCTTCAGTCAGAGCTCAAGGCTGAGAATTTTAGATTTCTCTGACAATATCACACACAGCAGACTCTTTTTGTTCTAGATACGGAAAGATGAGCATTGGGTAAATATAGTTTCTGTTTCACATGATACATCTCATCTCATCTTCAACCTCTTATCCGGGGTCGGGTCGCGGGGGCAGCAGCTTTAGCAGGGGACCCCAAACTTCCCTTTCCCGGGCCACATTAACCGGCTCTAACTGGGGGATCCTGAGGCGTTCCCAGGCCAGTGTGGAGATCTAATCTCTCCACCTGGTCCTGGGTCTTCCCCGAGGCCTCCTCCCAGCTGGACGTGCCTGGAACACCTCCCTAGGGAGGCGCCCAGGGTTCATCCTTACCAGATGATCCTGAACCACCTCAACTGGCTCCTTTCAACACAAAGGAGCACCGGCTCTACTCCAAGTTCCTCACGGATGCTGAACTTCTCCCCCTCTCTCTAAGGGAGACTCCAGACCCCCTCCTGAGGAAACACATTTCGGCCGCTTGTACCCGGGATCTCGTTCTTTGGATCCTGACCCAGCTTTCATGACCACAGGTGAGGGTAGGAACCAGGACTGAGCGGTAGATCCAGAGCTTTGCCTTCCTCAGCTCTCTTTTGGTCACAACGGTGCGGTAGAGCGACTGCAGCTCCGCCCCCGCTGCTCCGATTCTCCGGCCAAACTCACGCTCCATCGTCCCCTCACTCGTGAACATGATCCCGAGGTTCTTGGGATCAGGACTCATTCCCTACCTGGAGTAACAATTCACCGGTTTCCTGCTGAGAGCCATGGCCTCAGATTTAGAGGTGCTGATCACATGATACAGTTTTGAGTAATAGAGAGATTTAGGTATAGAGTCTGATACCGAGTGCTGAGCTGATCCCAGTACTGTACTTCAGTGTGCACTGCACAGAATTAAAATCCCCTCTGATGTGGAAGCACAGAGATACAGCTGTGAGTGGAGATGTCAGGCTTAACCGATTTTGTCATAACCGTGGTTACGTAACGTCACGGTTTCATAACAGCAATCACTGTCGAAGGTGCGATACCTCTGAGGTCCTGGTTCCTGCATGGTTGCCCTCTGAACACCAATCTCATGAGTCACCTAACACGTGTGTGCCACTCACCTGAAGCGTCGAGAAGAAGACTTGTCCTGGAAATGTCAGAGGGAAGGATCATTCCAGCCTCCTTGCGTCTGCAGCGCGGAGCATTTTAGAAATCTACCAAATGACCACGGACCAATTTGCAAAGTGAGCCACCTGCAAAGGGTCATTCATCCGTGCAGGCTCATTTTCATGTCAGGTTGGTAACATTTGAGAAAACGTTAAAAAACATAAACAGGAAAATGCAGCAGACAAACATAAACACGAGAACATAAACACACAAACATAAAAATAAACACAAATACATACATTTCTGGTGGTTTTGCATCTCTAGTTAGTCATTTTGCATCTTTTTGTGATGGTTTTGCATCTATTTTTTAGTCATTTTCCATGTTTGTGTGGTGGTTTTGCATCTATTTTTTAGTGATTTTGCATCTTTTTGTGGTGGTTTTGAATCTATTGTAAGTCATTTTCCATGTTTGTGTGGTGGTTTTGCATCTATTTTTAGTCATTTAGCATCTTTTTGTGGTGGTTTTTAATCTATTGTAAGTAATTTTCCATGTTTTTGTGGTGGTTTTGCATCTATTTTTAGTCATTTTGTATCTTTTTGTGGTGGTTTTGCATCTATTTTTAGTCATTTTGCATCTTTTTGTGGTGGTTTTGCATCTATTTTTAGTCATTTTGCATCTTTTTGTGGTGGTTTTGCATCTATTTCTAGTCATTTTGCATCTTTTTGTGGTGGTTTTGCATCTATTTTTAGCCATTTTGCATCTTTTTGTGGTTGTTTTGCATCTATTTTTAGTCATTTTGCATCTTTTTGTGGTGGTTTTGCATCTATTTAAAGTCATTTTGCATCTTTTTGTGGTTAATGACCACTTGGAAGTTCCCAACAGTCACCACCCCTATAAGGTCAAGTCAAGGTTAGAAAAAAAAATGAAGGCGATATTTTACTGATTCTCATCGAGCTCTGTGTCATGGCAACGTGGGCATTGTGTTGCCGACTTAACCACTGAAACAGGCCAAACACCGTACATCTGAACACAGCGCCCGTGTGGCCATGACCTGGATTCACATCGATGAAGTGTCTCTTTAACTATCCAATGTTCTCATCTGGAACAAAACAGTTTCAACCAGGCAGGAAGTAGTTCATAACGTGTTTACTTTTGAGATTTCGGCGGGGATGTATTAAAGGTTGAATATGGAGAATGAGCAGAACTCCGCCATCTAGTGTCTCAAGATCGTTCCATTCCACCAGTTGCCAGTGTGTCAAGTGAGGAGACAGGAGACCAGAGTCTGTTTGGGCCTATTTGAACCCGTCCCCTCTTGGAAATCACACCTTAAAAACAAGTATTAGAGGAGTTTGACTGACGGTTAGCATTAGCCGTTAGCCGTTAGCATGATCTTAGCGATCAAGGAGAAACGTAGCATTTTGGGCGTGCGTGTGAATGCTATTGAACTCCTTTCTCTCAGACTTGTTTTTGACCATCTCCGTTCACTCAGCTCCAAGTGCTAGCCTACAGTAGCTGCACCCAACAACAGACAACACTGGTAACCCGCAATGCCCAACGCTATTGGCTGCTACAATGGGAACAGAGCTTGACAACCTGTCAAATTTTAAAAAGAATATTAATTCAGACTAGAAACATTTTTTTTTAGATCTACGTTTTCAACCTTTAACTATTTAAAGCAACTGAATTATGCAACATCACATATTCTCACAATTCTGCGTAACAAGCCAGCCGACGTGTCGGGTTAGGGGTAGTTATGTGTGTCTCTCCTTTTTATTTCCTTTGACAATAATTGTGATATTATTATATAACGATATTATAATTCATCACTTTATTTAGTGGTAATTGACTTACTGCTGCTACACTTCACTGTGCTTTACTGTAACGTATCTCTGTAAAATGCTGCTACACTGTACTTTACGGTAACTGACTGTAACTTACTCCGGTGAGAAAGGCTGCTACACTCCACTGTCACTTTATATCATCACTACATCACTTTATTTAGTGGTACTGTAACTGACTGCTGCTACACTTTACTGTGACTTACTGTCACTTAGTTCTGTAGGAAATGCTGCTACACTTTAACACTGTTATCACTTATTTAGTTTGTACTTATTTTATTTCACATGCTGCTAAACTGCACAATGCGTATTGTTGTATATTGTATAAACCTACGCTCAACCATGTCTGTTGCACTCTGTCACACTTAGTTACTTGTTTGATTTATTTGACGTTAGATTTACTTTGATTTGATTGATGTTTTAATGCTTATTGTCACTCTGATCCTTTCCCATCTTTGTGTTGAAACTGTTGCACAATCATTTCCCTTGGGATGAATGAAGCTTCTTGAATCTTGAATCTTGAATATTAAAATCTCATATCCTGACATCAAGGTGAAAGCTAGTTGTGGTCATCCAAAATCCTTCCTATGGTCATCGTGCAGCGTCCTCCTTGCCGTTCTTCTTCTACACGTGTGCGTCCCCGACAAGCAAACTACCCAAACCCTGCAGATCCTTCTTCTTTCCAAGAACACTTGTTCGAAGACCATTAGTTCATAGTTGTTAACCGTTGTGCAAAAGGTGTTCTTTACCTGCAGGTCAGATACGACCTCCGGACGTTCAGGTCTCTGATTAGAGATACTTCACTCTTTTTGTTCCTCACTGCAAAACACCGAACGTCTATCGGGTAAAACTTCTAAATTGAAACTATATGGAGAAAGATATTTATAACATATTCTGCCCTCGATCTGATGCTATTGTACTTCTCCGAGCTTTGATGTATTATTCATATTTCATTTCATTTTCATGCGACGGCAGTTAAAGGCCGGGTAGTTTTCTCTAAGGCAATTAAATGTCAAAAGCAATCACGCTCATGAGTAAAACCCTATGAATCGATTACCGGATGAACTGGAAGAGGACGGGACAGGTTCAGCTGGATTGACGCCGCTTTAAAAATGTAAAAACCTGTTAAAAAGTAGAAAGTGAGACAGATGAAGGCGGGGAGTTGAATGAGGAGAGTTAGGGCGCACTCACACTGTGCCTCCGTCCCGTGCCCCGTGCTTTAGGGTCCTTGTCCTCCCCTCCAGGCCCGTTTGTACTCACACTACCTGGGCCTCGCGCAAAGTATTAAATTCATGTAGCATGGGCAGAGAAGGAAATCAGCCGACGTATGTTGTCGTATAAGAGCGCCTAAATCGGTGTGGGGGGGAAGGGTGAGCGTGGTGGATGTCTTAACTGAGGGCGCCCTCCCACTGTGCGTCCGTCCCGTGCCCCGTGCTTTAGGGTCCTTGTCCCCCCCCTCCAGGCCCGTTTGTACTCACACTACCTGGGCCTCGGCGAATGCTTCTTGCTGCCTATACGTCATCACGCCGTAACACGTCACACGCATTGATGACGTCATGGCGATGCGTGGCTTTGTTTCCAGATCTTTCCGTAGACCTCGGAGTTTTTGTGCGTCTTGTCGACTGTTTTTGAATCTTTTCATCGACCAAATCTGCAGTAAACACTCCACCTCCGCATCACACCAACGTGAACCTTTCACCGCCATTGTTTTAAATGTCCGCGCATGGTCCCTCCTTCTTTTTTCTATGTCCCAACAGGCACACAGGAAATGACCTCAGAACCACCGTAGGCCTCGTGCTTGTACACGTGCGCACGCTCGTGCTCGTACACGTGCGCACGCGCTCTACAAAAGCCCACCTCTCCCAGACGGGCCGTGGATGGCCAGCTGGCCACAGCTATGCGTGGAGCGGTTGCACTCACACTGGTCAAACGCACTAGGCTTTACCTGAAAAACCTGTTTTTGCGGTGCGGAAGGACAGTGTGAGTGCGCCCTAAAAGACTTAATGCGGCAGTCAAAAGTTGCTGCTGGGAGGAGAGGTTTGAACGTGTGACATTAGGAGAGGAAGTGGAATGGGATGTTAGGAAAGAGCGTCTGAATAAACGGCCGCATTGGCGTCATTATTCATCGCGGTCTAGCCTGAAGACATGAGGCCCGCCCGCTGTCGGCCGGTATCTGGATGCACTTGATAAATGTCACCTGAACTAAATGTTTGCTCTGACATTTTAAGACCGACACAACATCCAAACTTTTTCTCCGTCTGATGTATGAGTGGAAAAACGAGCATTATCATCTCATCCCTTTTGACTGTGCGGTGTGCGGGATTGTGGACCCGCTGGTCCCCCGGTCAGTCGTTTGTCAGCTCGCCACGAAATGTGAGGATTTAATGGAGACGAATGGAAGTGGAATTGATCTCACAAAGTGGATTTTCCTGTCGGTTTGGTTGTTGGAAGTGGAAAGTTTCCCGTTGAAGCGGCTGATAACGACAACCATCAGTGTGTTTTGGGGGTTTCTTTACATTCATTCACTGTTTGCACAAACATCTATGACAAGAACTACACTTTAATGTGTAGTATGACATTTTTTCTGATCTTAAAAAAGTCACTTTGCTGCCTAAAATGAACCGTCCCAGTCCCGTACTTGTCGCCATTTCACATTGCTCAATATAATATCATAAATGGTAACAAATCACACGGATTGTTGGGTATAAGTTGTCCTTAGATATCAAAGGATCAGCCAGTCCACCCCTGAAAGAGGCTTGGATCACCCTGTGATCAGATCAGATGGATTGATAAGGTATATAATAACTATACTAATGTAGTATTATTAAAGATAGTGCGACATGTTGCAGCTCATGGGGGGGAATTGTTGGATCTCTGTAAATCGTCAATAAGTCGTAAACTGTGGTCTTACTGTGGTACTACTCTATATGTAAAGTGTCTTGGGATAACTTTTGAAATAAAATTGAATTGATTTGAGTCTCAACAAAGGTTCAAATCTCATATGTACAGTTTGGTCACATAGAAAAAGGAAAAAGAAATCCACCGATAGGTTGTAAAATGAGTGAGTTGGATAAATAATATATAATATAGACTGAACGTAAAGCATTGTGTATTCCGACCCATTCACACTCCATCTTTTAAATAGCTCAAATGGAAAGCCCTTGGTGGCAGTATTAGACACTCTGTGGCATTGGGAGATGACTTGGTGTCAAGAGCGCCAACTCCAGGTAGGGAATGAGTCCTTACCCCAAGTGAAGGAGTTCAAGGACCTCTGGATCTTGTTCACGAGTGAGGGGACGATGGAGCGTGAGTTTGGCCGGAGAATCGGAGCAGCGGGGGCGGAGCTGCAGTCGCTCTACCGCACCGTTGTGACCAAAAGAGAGCTGAGGAAGGCAAAGCTCTGGATCTAATGGTCAGTCCTGGTTCCTACCCTCACCTGTGGTCATGAAAGCTGGGTCAGGACCCAAAGAATGAGGTCACGGGTACAAGCGTCTGAAATGTGTTTCCTCAGGAGGGGGTCTGGAGTCTCCCTTAGAGAGAGGGGGAGAAGTTCAGCATCCGTGAGGAACTCGGAGTAGAGCCGCTGCTCCTTTGTGTTGAAAGGAGCCAGTTGAGGTGGTTCAGGATCATCTGGTAAGGATGAACCCTGGGCGCCTCCCTAGGGAGGAGTTCCAGGCACGTCCAGCTGGGAGGAGGCCTCGGGGAAGACCCAGGACCAGGTGGAGAGATTAGATCTCCACACTGGCCTGGGAACGCCTCAGGATCCCCCAGCTAGAGCTGGTTAATGTGGCCCGGGAAAGGGAAGTTTGGGGCCACCGCTGAACCGAACCAAGTTGTTCAGTTGCCAAACCATAACCTGCAAAGTGAACAAAGTAACCAAAGGGGTTCCCAAAAGTGCAGGCCAAGCATCCTTGTTATATATTTTATTTATTTATTCAAAAGCAGCATTTGTTAATGCTGTTAATGTGGTTTCAGTTGAACTCTGACATTAAAGTGTGTGTTTTAATAACCCTGTTTCCAGCATCACACCCAAACACTCAGTATGGGTTTGTTTTTTTTGGCTCTAGCAGTTTCTTAACACACCATTGTTGTAATAAGTCATTTCTTTATTACTTCGGGCTGATAATTGGTTCTGTAGATTGGGCTTCTTGGTTTATTTTGCCGTTTAACCAAATTCACATGTTTTAATGAGTCTTGCTGTCAATGAGCAACCATTTTTTTCCCTTAAATGTCACGTTGTTAATAAGCTGTTTGGTATTTTGACCTTTTTGTTTGGTTTGCGTTCAGCTGTGAAGAGGTAATGTGTTTTAATGAGCCTGAGTGCAGCTCCGGGAGTTCCCAGCCTTTAAAAGGTTAAAGAGCCTCGACCTAATGGAGCTGATAGGAGGTGCTGTTAGACTTTTAATGAGCCAGCTTCTCCGTCAGCTGTTGATTCAGCTACATGTATAGTGACACCACCCTAATGTTAAAATGTCCATAAATTAGTACAACAGCATACCAGGTTTGATCTGTGGTCAGATCTCTTGACTTGCGATGTTCCTTGTTAATTAATCTAAGTATGATCGCAGGGGCAGCAGCTCCAGCAGGGGACCCCAAACTTTCCTTTCCCTGGCCACATTAACCAGCTCTAACTGGGGGATCCTGAGGCGTTCCCAGGCCAGCGTAGAGATCTAATCTCTCCACCTGGTCCTGGGTCTTCCCCGAGGCCTCCTCCCAGCTGGACGTGCCTGGAACACCTCCCTAGGGAGGCGCCCAGGGTTCATCCTTACCAGATGATCCTGAACCACCTCAACTGGCTCCTTTCAACACAAAGGAGCAGCGGCTCTACTCCGAGTTCCTCACGGATGCTGAACTTCTCCCCCTCTCTCTAAGGGAGACTCCAGACCCCTCCTGAGGAAACACATTTCCTGCTTGTACCCGCGACCTGGTTCTTTGGGTCCTGACCCAGCTTTCATGACCACAGGTGAGGGTAGGAACCAGGACTGAGGGTAGATCCAGAGCTTTGCCTTCCTCAGCTCTCGTTTCGTCACAACGGTGCGGTAGAGCGACTGCAGCTTTGCTCTTCAAATTCAATTATTCAATTAATAAATAGCTTTGTTTAAATAATTAAGACCAACAGTCCGAAACACAACGTTATTCAGTGCATGATCTAAACAAAAATCCCAATTTGAAGACACAAATATTTGGGATTTCTAATGTAAAACAATCAATTGATTATTGACTAATCAACTCATTGACTCTTGGTTTTATCTCAAGCTCCCATCACAGCGACAAGGGGCAGGTTTCATAACAGAGCAGTTTCTCATTGAGCCCCATGTTAAACAGGCCGTTTACACAGCATCATTAAACCTGTTTAAGGACAAAAGAACATTCTAGTCTGTGTGTTTAGCTCATATCTCCATGACAACACTGAGGGTTTTCTTTGCACCAGGATAGTTTTTTTAATTGGAGGTTAAAGTTTATGAATAATTAGGGGCGTTGGTCGCTCGAGTGACATCTAGCCTCTGGCCCTCACTTCTTCTCGATGTGCTTTACCTACAGTGTATTTGGGTATGCATGAAATTGTTCTATACATGGAAACCGTGTCCCAGCTGTTACCTACAAAACTCTTAAATACACACGCCTTCATTTAGATGTTGAAGACATTACTTCAAATGTTCTGAAGCATGTCTGTAACTGCAGGGCTTCTAATGAAGGTGAGAGTTTGCATTTGAGACTTGGAGATGTTATTTTTGTCTGTTCTTTAGTGTCTAGTTTGGCTTCTGCAAGTGGAAGGAACCGAGTGTGCACACACCTTCATGTCTCTTAAATAATTCAGAGCCTGTGTGTGTTGCTGTGAGAGACGAGCATGCCTTTGAACGTGTGCGCCGCCCTTTGTGTGCCAAAGAGTTTCCTCACGCACCAAAAGGCATCTTTGTGTACGCTTGCATCTCCGCTGTCTGCGACATGGGAGGCTGTGCTCACCATTGTGTGTGTGTGTGTGTGTATTAATCGGCTAAAAATAAGCCCTTTTGTCTCCGGGAAGAGCAACGGTGACGTAGAGCGAGAGGACGACCTTTATCTGCATGATCTAACTTTTATAATTCTACAGGAAGTTCACTGACAAACAAGCGCTCGACACAAAGAGCTACAGCAGGCTCTCTACTACATCACAACTGTACTGTAGAGGCAACGTCACCGCGAGCTCAACTACAGCCGGACACTTTTCAATCAGGTGTCCCGGGGAAATGGGACTGTGGTACTTCCACACATACAGATAGTTAGTGTGTTACCCTGGATTTTCCCATAATCACTTTGTCTCCGCGCAGCATTAAACATGGACGCCAGCTGACAATGAGAGAACAATTAAAACAAAATCCTTAAGAACTTATTCTTTGGGGCGACTGTGGCTCAGTGCCAGAGTGGGTCGTCCTCCATTCGAGAGATTGGTGGTACGATCCCCACCTCCCCCAGTCCACATGTCGAAGTGTCCTTGGGCAAGACACGGAACCCCGAATTGCTCCCCATCCTGCGCATGTGTGGGTAAGGGCGCACTCACACTGTCCTTCCGCACCAGGCCAAAACAGGTTTTTCGGGTAAAGCCTAGTTCGTTTGACCAGTGTGAGTGCCATCGCTACGCGCATAACTGCGGCCCGTTGGCCGTCCACGGCCTGTTTAGGAGAGGTGGGCTTTTGTAAAGCACGTTTGCACGTGTACGAGCACGAGCGTGCGCACGTGTACGAGCACGAGGCCTACGGCGGTTCTGAGGTCATTTCTTGTGCGCCTGTTGGAACGTAGAAAAAAGAAGGAGGGACCATGCGCGGACATTTAAAACAATGGCGGTGAAAGGTTCACGTTGGTGTGATGCGGAGGTGGAGTGTTTACTGCAGATTTGGTCGATGAAAAGATTCAAAAACAGTCGACAAGACGCACAAAAACTCAGAGGTCTGTGGAAAGATTTGGAAACAAAGCCATGCATCGCCATGACGTCATCAATGCGTGTGACGTGTTACGGCGTGATGACGTATAGGCAGCAAGAAGCATTCTCCGAGGCCCAGGTAGTGTGAGTACAAACGGGCCTGGAGGGGGGGACAAGGACCCTAAAGCACGGGGCACGGGACGGAGGCACAGTGGGAGGGCGCCCTTAATGTGGTGGGAATGGTCAGATTAGATGGTCTGTAGATGTCCACTGCCATCAGTGTGAATGTCTGTGTGAACGGGTGAATGTGACAAACACTGTGAAAGCGCCTTGAGTAGTCCATTTACCATGATGGATTAAAGCTCGTTTTCACCTTCTTTTCCCCTCAGTGTTGCAAAAACCTCTAAATAAATACATCTTCCTCTTGTTCGTCTCTTGGAAATTCAGCATTTATTCCTTTATAAGTTGATCACTCAGCTCTAACACTACCAGGGGACATCTGGTGATTTGCAATGATTGAGGGAACCGCCATTGATTTCAACAAATCTGCGGCGTCTGTAATTTGTAACGTGAATGTGCAAATTGCCTTTGGATTCTGCACCTCTGATCATACTAATCACGGATGAATCAAACTCCATTTCACCAGCAATTTCTCGTTTCTGTGCAATTTTCTTGTTCCTTTGTTCGGATGTTGTGTTCCTCCCGTCGTCCACAAAGGGAAGAAGTGGAGACGGAGAAGGCTCAAGTTCGTTTTTTAGCTCAAACTTGAGACGCACTTAAAGTTTGTCGTCAGTGTGTTTGATGAAATGCTGAGGTTCAGGACTATTGCACACACACACACACACACACACACAGACACACACACACACACACACACACACACACACACACACACACACACACACACACACACACACACACACACAGACACACACACTGCTTTCTCATTTGTGTTAATCCTGTCTTTCCGTGTTTCCTGTCTGACACATTCTGTGTTAGATTTCACTTCCTTCTTATCAGTGGTGCAAACACAACACACAGCCATCACACACACACACACACACACACACACACACACACACACACACACACACACACACACACTCTACTGGAATGATTGCAGCTCTGTTAAAAGATGGAAGTGCTTCTCAGATGTCTCCTGAGGATGCATGCCCAGTGTTTCTTCCGTTTCAAACAGTAATCCAGTGATTGCTTGACTTTTCTGTTTCCCTTTAACAGTGCAAACAGAGACTTCTGGTAGCAGACTGTTGTCCGCATCTTTATAACTGTAGAAATTACGTCCAGCGCAAAGAATCAGGTGATGCAGTATAAAGGGGCATTCACATCAAATGCGTAAATGCGAATTGTGCAGCAATTCACCATTGAAAATCAATGTGAATGGTGCGATGACACGCGATTCAGGCGGCTAAATCAGCGTCTAGCGTGCGGAAGCGTCTGAAGCGTCACAGATAACGTTGAAAATATCAAACTTGTCAGGCAGCATCGCGCCGCTACATCCAATCAGCGTTGAGATAGCCGTAAGCAGCATCAAAGTCTTCCGTGATACATCCATGGGCTCACCAAAGTCGCCATTGTTGCAGTCCTTGGGGGAAACCAGACTGTCCGTATGGATATAATATAATGGATAACACTATGAACTGTGGGTGGTAGAGACGTGTCTTTAGGCTTCTAGTCTTCAGGAAATCCAGAAGAAGAAGAAAGCCGTCAGTGCAGAGTGGAGCGTATCCCGGTCTGATCCACCGGAGATCAGGCAGCACCTTTACAGCTACGGAGGTTAAATCACTGACGGCCTGATCTCACTACAACACAACGACTATTTCAAGAGCCACACACTTCCTCTGAGAGCTCATTTCTGTTCTTTTAGGAGCATTCAGATCCCTGTTAGCGCTAGCATCACTTCAATTTAGCCCAACAGCAGAGTAGGCTGAACCAGGGGTTAGCTTCAGTTAGCTAGCCGACTCGGCTGCTACATGTGGACGTGATACTTGCGATCCGGGTGATTTAATCGTCTGCGTTGCTTTTGGTTTGAATGCACGGTAAGAGTGCATAAAGTAAAATCGTTGTAGAGAGGAGGGTTGTGTTGGTGGATGCTTTAACTTAGAATAAGATGCTGAATTTAGCTTCTCAACTGGATCATCAGAATACAAAGATGAGTGCAGCAATAAAAGACTTTAGCACATGACATGTTTTTTACATGACCATAAAACATGAACTCCAGCGGTTTGATCTGAAACGTCTCATCAGATGTCTCCGTACCTTGCTCCATCAGATCTTGTGGGCCTCCTCAGCACATGTGCTCATGTTATCAAGAAAACCTGTATTTAGCTGACGTGATAACAACTTAATCCTAATTGAGTTATTTACTCTAAACCCTGACATCTCTCAGTAACTTCTCCTGTCCTGGAAATAATGATATCAAGCACGTCTAGTTAAGGAATGAACGGACTGATTTAAGCTCGGAGGCTTTGGAAGCTGAGGTTTTGTTTGGTTTTCAAATGAGAGCATTTAGATTCACTCTCATGTCCAGAGTCGTTCTTATAACTCACTCAGTTCTCACCGCTTTACATCAGACGCTGATGTTTTGACATCTCCCAGTCTTTCTTCTCGTCTCCGCGCAGAGACGTTACCTCCGTTCCCCAGCTGTCATCAACATATAAAAGTGAGTAATCCACGGATCGAACGTCGGAGGCAAAATGGCTTTCGCACTTTGGCATTCTGGGACGTTTCTGAAGAGCCGCCTCTCCGCCTTCCTCTCCGTCTCCCTCGCTCACCTTCAGATATTCGTAGGCGTGTCGCTGAGGTCGTGTCGCTGAGGTCGGATCGATGCGGCGCTGTACAACAGGACAGAGACGAGTGGAAAATATTCCCAACCTCTCATCGATGAACCGCGTTCAACAAACGGCTGCATCCGTACGGCAGCGCTGGCCCATGGCATGCTGGGTTATTGTAATATATTGAGCCTGGGACAAGACAGGCAGAGAGGATGGAGGGCTGATGGAGAGAGGGGTAATGTGGCATGGAAAATAGTCTGTTATGAAGCAATATTAGCCTCCGAGCCTGGAGCTGCACACACATATTCATACATTTACTCACACACACACACGCACACACACTATTTGTCTCTAATACACACACTGAAAGAAGCTCCATGGCGGTGCAGAATGTGGCAAGCATGAAGCATCAATAGCATGATGAATTGCCTTAATGTCAGGACTGACTTGCATTCAGGCTCTGCCTCTTCATCCTAATAACCCCCTGAAATTGTGCATCTTAAATATATAGAATAGATGACAGTGCACGGGGTGTGTGTGTGTGTGTGGGAGGGGGGATACAAGGGAGAGATAGGACGACTGAAACACCATTAATCTTAATGGCCGTATGACAAACGGTTATAGAATAGTTCTGTTATTATTGTCATTAGCACAACAGCCAACAATGAAGAGTGAAACCCCACTCACGTCCCGACTCATGCGTTCTGCATTTGAATGCAAAAAGTGTATTTCTACTGTTTCCTTGACAATCATGAAGACAAAGGATGAAGTAATTGTTGTTGTTGTATCCTTCCACATTTGCCAACTCTTGTCTTACAGTGTTTGTAACTGCTGTGAAGGAAATTAGCCCATGCATTGTCAGGTCTTTCCTCTGTTTTACATTATATATAAGCCTAAGCTTGAGATATGATAATCCTTTATTAGTGCCACAGTGTGCAGCAGCAAAGGGGGAAAGTGCAATAACAAGAAGCGTCAGTCAGGAAAAATCACCACGGACAAACTTCTAAACCCAAAACTACACAACTGGAACTGTTCCAGCAGGAGTATGTAGCATGTAGCTACATGTAGCAGCGTACACACTGCAGAGACCTCTGTTGTTGTTGTTGTTGTTGTTGTTGTTGTAATCTTGGATGCAGACGTTGATAGCTCTTCACCTGTTTTGGTCCATTCCTGCTGGAGCTTGAACCGTTTTTGGTTAAAACACCTTTAATAACCGCCTGTTGAATCGTGTGAAGGACCTGCGCGTGCTGTCGATACGTCCAGTGGGTGTGCAGACAACCACCTTCTCCTCAAATGTTGAATATGTAGAATGAACAGAACACCCCTAGTCATCTAGTGTGTCAGGATCATAGTCCCAACAACAAAATATAATTCCAGCAGTGGGCTTGCCAGGTTCAATGCCAAGAAACATACAGGAGACCGGAGTCTGTTTGAACCCGTCCCCTCTGGCAAATCACACCATAAAAACAAGTATTAGAGGAGTTTGACTGACAGTTAGCTTTAGCCGTTAGCGTTAGCTGTGAAGCAGGCTGTGTGTATGGAACTCTATATAGGCAGTGCATCAGTAATAGGAGCCATACGCCTTAAAGTATTAATGAAGCTGAAGGTGGAAACTCAATCCCCTGTAGAAGTCAAATCACAGTCCATCCTCACTCAGGTAAATGGATCCAAAAGGACAACCAGGGCGGAGACGACCCATTACACCAACTATCACCATCTGTCTACTATGAACCTTGAACCAACATCATGGTGTGAATGGTTGAATATAGAGAATGAGCAGAACAGCTCCATCTAGTGTCTCAAGATCGTCGTCGCAACAACAAAAAATAAGTCCAGCGGTCGGATTGCCAGGTTGGTCAGACCCGGCCCAGTAGCTCCAGGAGACCGGAGTCTGTTTGAGCCTGTTTGAACCCGTCCCCTCCAGAAAATCACAGCATCAAAACAAGGATTAGAGGAGTTTGACTGACAGTTAGCGTTAGCCGTTAGCGTTAGCCGTTCCAGCTAAGTGCAGATGAAAGTGATGTTAGCATCAAAGAGCAGCGTAGCCATGTGGGCGTGCATTTGAATGGCGTTCCTCTCCTTTCTCTCAGTCCATGGAGTGAATGCTCGGCCTATAGTGACTCTGGTTGTTGCCCGTCTCCGCTCACTCAGCTGCTGGGACAAAGAACGCCCCCTTCACTGAGGCTCCCAAGCAGCTGCAGGATCGGCAATTTGGGGCGGCAGTAGCTCAGTCCATAGGTGACTTGGCTGGGAACCGGGGGGTATCTCCTGGGCACTGCAGAGGTGTTGTTGAGCAAGGCACCGAACCCCCAACTGCTCGGGGCGCTGGTCACTGGCAGCCCCCTCGCTCTGACATCTCTCCATTAATTGCATGTATATAGGTCCTGTGTGTGTGTGTGTGTGTGTGTGTGTGTGTGTGTGTGTGTGTGTGTGTGTGTGTGTGTGTGTGTGTGTGTGTGTGTGTGTGTGTGTGTGTGTGTGTGTGTGTGTGTGTGTGTGTGTGTGTGTGTGTGTGTGTGTCAATTAGTGCTGCAGGGAATTTAGTGCGCTCAGTAGTCAACGTGTGACTGTCGTGGTAGCATGTGGTGTGATTTCTTTCTTGATGTTTTAATCCATACTAACTATGTCGAGCAAAAAAAGAAAATGGTCGGACGAAGATGTACAACATGGATTCACATGGGACCCAGCGTCCTATCTGCTTTGAAAAAGGTGATATTCACGCACGGTTCATTTTGCGCACCAGTAAAAAAACATACACCTATGTCTTGAATTTAACTAAAGAAGGGTTCGGTGAATGCGCATATGAAACTGGTGGGGTTCGGTACCTCCAACAAGGTTAAGAACCACTCTTTAATGCGACTTATAGATGTTTTTTCCTTCTTTATTTTGCATTTTCGGCCGGTGAGACTTATACTCCGGAGCGACTTTTAATCCGAAAAGCATGTTAAAACGTTATATATTTCACTTCTCCCAAATCATGTTTAACTGCTGTAAATGTTCAGATGTTTCTTTGCTGCTCTTGAAATGGAGAGCGGGGTGGAGGAGACGGCAATTACAGAAGAGCACTGTTCTGAAAGGAGGGGGGAGATGGATGTGAACAATGAGACACAGGGCTGTGACAGTAAACAGATATGTGTGATGGAGAAAGCCAGCAGAGAGTGGAGTGATGAGAGAAAGCTATGAAGTGTTAGAGAGAACGAGGGGATGGGGAATGGAGGAGCGAGCCGGAGAGCAGAGAGAGGCCAGCTCGCTGTAAACACTCCATCCTGTCTGCGTCCATCTCTTAATGGCTCAGAAGGGTTTTCTGCTCCGTGTCATGCTCCGCTGTGTTGGTGTTTGTCATTATGTTGAAATGGAAAATGGAGGAGTGAAGAGGAGGAGAGCAGCGCTGCAGACAGTGAACTCCTGCAGCAGCGTTTGCTTTTCACTGGGACGACTTTCATAAGCAAGGATGAGGCGTCGTGGATGTTATGGAGGCGTGTTGGACAGCCCGGCAGGACATCACAGGGGCCAGGATACAGTACACAGTGACACACAGGTTCACTACGGGGGCTCAGGGCTCCTGCAGGTACCACTAAGTGATAGTCAGGGCTCCCTTTATGAAGTGTGAACACATATTTGGCTGATGAATGTATTTAGTGGTGACACACGATGCACGGTGGTGTAGTGGTTAGCACTGTCGCCTCACAGCGAGAGAGTTCCTGGTTTGAATCCCAGCTGGGGCCCTTCTGTGTGGAGTTTGCATGTTGTCCCCGTGTCTGCGTGGGTTTTCTCCGGGTTCTCCGGTTTCCTCCCACAGTCCAAAGACGTGCAGGTGTTCGGTTCATTGATGACTCTAAATCACCCGTAGGTGTGAATGGTTGTCTGTCTCTGTTCGTCTCTATGTGTCCTGTGATAGACTGGCGTCCTGTCCAGGGTGGACCCCGCACCTCACGCCCGATGTCAGCTGGGATCGGCTCCAGCCCCCCGCGACCCCGACAGGGACAAGCGGCTGAAGATGAATGAACGAATACACTGTGAGATGTGTGGTATATGGTGCAGATGGTGATATGGAGATGCATGTAGAAAAGTACGCCGACGCATCTGCAAGTCTTCTAGAACAACATCCTCTTGGCCAGAATGAGAAGTCTTGTGCAATGTTCAGAGCGTTAGCGTTTATAGTGAAGTAGACAAAGAGAGGACGGATGTTTTATCTTTTTTATCATCTCCTGGGCACTGCCGAGTTGCTGTTGAGCAAGGCACCAAACCCGCAACTGGCAGCCCCCTCCATTAATTGCATGTATATAGGTCCTGTGTGTGTGTGTGTGTGTGTGTGTGTGTGTGTGTGTGTGTGTGTGTGTGTGTGTGTGTGTGTGTGTGTGTGTGTGTGTGTGTGTGTGTGTGTGTGTGTGTGTGTGTGTGTGTGTGTGTGTGTGTGTGTGTGTGTGTGTGTGTGTGTGTGTGTGTGTGTGTGTGTGTGTCTGTGTGTAACATGAATAACAATAGAGTTAAAAAATCAAATTTCCCGGGATTTATAAAGTTCTTCTTCTCCTCCTCCTCCTCCTCCTTCTTCTTCTTCTTCTTCATCTCCTTCTTCTTCTTCTTCTTCCTCTTCTTCTTCATCTTCATCTCCTTCTTCTTCTTCCTCTTCTTCTTCTTCTTCATCTTCATCTTCATCCTCATCTTCATCTTCATCTCCTCCTCCTTCTCCTTCATCTTCCTCTTCTTCTTCTTCTCCTCCTTCTTCTTCCTCTTCTTCTTCTTCTTCATCTCCTTCATCTTCTTCTCCTCCTTCTTCTTCTTCTTCATCCTCATCTTCATCTTCATCTTCATCTCCTCCCCCTCCTCCTCCTTCTTCTTCCTCTTCTTCTTCTTCTTCTTCTCCTCCTCCTCCTTCTTCTTCCTCTTCTTCTTCTTCTTCTTCATCTCCTTCATCTTCTTCTCCTCCTCCTTCTTCTTCTTCATCTTCATCCTCATCTTCATCTTCATCTCCTCCTCCTTCTCCTTCTTCTTCTTCTTCTTCATCTCCTTCTTCTTCTTCTTCTTCATCTCCTTCTTCTTCTTCTTCATCTCCTTCTTCTTCTTCTTCTTCATCTCCTTCTCCTTCTTCTTCTTCTTCTTCATCTCCTTCTTCTTCTTCTTCCTCTTCTTCTTCATCTCCATCTTCATCTCCTTCTCCTTCATCTTCTTCTCCTCCTTCTTCTTCTTCATCTTCATCCTCATCTTCATCTTCATCTCCTCCTCCTTCTTCTTCCTCTTCTTCTTCTTCTTCTTCTTCTTTCCTAAACATATTGAATTAAACACCCTGAGCTCCTGAAAGATACCTAAAAACGTGGTTTATGAAATATCGAAATGATGAAATGATTGTTTTCTTACACTTATATATGAAACCTGTAACTATGTAGTACATTAAACCTTCAGAAACAATTATAGTCTTCTTCTAGTAATCTCCTTCTCCTTCTTCTTCTTCTTCTTCTTCTTCTTCTCCTTCTTCTTCTCCTTCTCCTTCTCCTTCTTCTTCTCCTTCTCCTTCTTCTCCTTCTCCTTCTTCTTCTTCTCCTTCTCCTTCTTCTCCTTCTTCTTCTTCTTCTCCTTCTTCTCCTTCTTCTTCTCCTTCTTCTTCTTCTCCTTCTCCTTCTTCTCCTCCTTCTTCTTCTTCATCTTCATCTTCTTCTCCTCCTCCTCCTCCTCCTCCTCCTCCTTCTTCTTCCTCTTCTTCTTCTTCTTCTTCTTCTGTCCTAAACATATTGAATTAAACACCCTGAACTCCTCAAAGATATCTAAAAACGTGGTTTATGAAATATCAAAATGATGAAATGATTGTTTACTTACACTTATATAAGAAACCTGTAACTATGTAGTACAGCAAACCTTCAGAAACAATTATAATTAAAGTATTATTAATAAAAAAAGAGCTCATTAATAATCTCGGAGGGGTTTTCCCTCCTCTTCCCTGCAGGTTAGTGCTGCCATAAGAAGTCCATTTATGAATTAGAGCTAAGCTGAGGTGACTTGTAGGTCAGCAGCTTATCTCTTGTTTGTGAGGCTTGAGGCGGCTTTAGGCGGCTTTAGGTGTACCTGCACAGCCTCTGGACATGACACCTATTCATCACTGCAGCTCAGCCCCAATTCATCTCTTTATTCCTGCAGGCAGAGCAGAGAGGAGTCAAGTCCCTGGGATATGAACCGCTTACATGTGAAGCTGGAGCGAGTGGAGGAGGAGCTGCACAATCTGGATCGAGTAAACACTTTTTCTGGACTTAGGGCGCACTCACACTGTCCTTCCGCAACGGGCCAAAACAGGTTTTTCGGCTAAAGCCTAGTGCGTTTGACCAGTGTGAGTGCACCCTAAGCTTGCCGTCCAGGGCCCGCCTGAGAGAGGTGGGCTTTTGTAAAGCGCGTTTGCACATGTACGAGCACGAGCGTGCGCACGTGTACGAGCACGAGGCCTACGGCGGCTCTGAGGTCATTTCCTGTGCGCCTGTTGGGACATAGAAAAAAGAAGGAGGGACCATGCGCGGACATTTTCAAACAATGCCGGTGAAAGGTTCACGTTGGTGTGATGCGGAGGTGGATTGTTTACTGCAGATTTGGTCGATGAAAAGATTCAAAAACAGTCGACAAGACGCACAAAAACTCCGAGGTCTACGGAAAGATCTGGAAACAAAGCCACGCATCGCCATGACGTCATCAATGCGTGTGACGTGTTACGGCGTGATGACGTATAGGCAGCAAGAAGCATTCTCCGAGGCCCAGGTAGTGTGAGTACAAACGGGCCTGGAGGGGGGGACAAGGACCCTAAAGCACGGGGCACGGGATGGACGCACAGTGTGAGAGCGCCCTAAATGTAAACTTAGCTGATGTTAAAGAGTAGGGATGCTCGATATTGGCTCCTCTGCCAATATCCGATATTCCGATATTGTCCAACTCTTAATTTCCAATACCAATATCACCCGATACCGATATATGCAGCCTTTTTACTCCATGTAATGCCTTATTTTATTGTGATGCCCCACTGGGTGCATACATAAATGCAACATGGCTTTTAAAATGTAAACACTGTCTGTGCAAAATAAGTTATTGAAAAAAGTGCCATTCCAAGGTGACAGAACATGAAAATGATAATAATTATGACAAACATGATAAATGATGAGTAGCGGCAATAGCAGCTACGATACAGCGAGACATACCACTGATGGTGTTTTTATGGCTACAAATTTTATAGTTTATAAGACTAGTGACAGTTTAAATGACTAGTAGTTATTGAAGTAGCAGGAAGCGTCATGCAAGACCAGGGCAGCAGGCACCACCACCATCAGCAGAGACCTGCACACAGTACCTCGGCAGCAGGCACCACCACCATCAGCAGAGACCTACACACAATACAATCAATAACTTATAAACTGGGCTCAATCTGCCCTGCTCTTTTATATCAGTAACAAAATAGTTCAAATATAAACAAGAAAGGCACAAGAATGTTAAAGAAAACTGTAAACAATGCTGTGCAATTCGGGTAAGCACTGGTCTGAGAAACACTTGCAACTGGGCGTGGCATAACGTGGCTCGAGGAGCTCCGCAAGTTTGGTGGATCCGGCATCCTGAACGATAGCAAAGGGCTGGTTATCCACTGCGACACACTCTGTGATTTTCAGATCGATGGCTTTCCGTCTGGGGTGGTCCTTGTCGTATTTTTGTTTTTTCTCAGTTGACTCTTTGAGCGACAACTGTGTGGTTTTCCTCGGTGTTGGCTGTTGCTTCTTTTCATCACTTTGCTGCACAAATGTAGCGTATCACTCCGCATGATTCAAGGAGGATGGGTGGGTGAGGAAGACGCCTTGTTTCCTCCTCTCATAACGGACGCCTTGCAGTCATTGCAAATCGCAAATTCACTGTTGGTAGGTGATGCTCGGAAATACTTCCAAACCACAGACATCTCATGCACCGGGCGAGCTGAAGCTTTTTAGCCACGGTTAGCAACCACGAGTCTAGCGTGTTGTTGTTGTTATACGTCATCAAGCAACGTCCCATGTTGCATTCATGCAGACTCGGAAATGCTGACGCCTAGAGAACAAACATCGGTTGTAAAAACCAGATACCGATAATTCCCGATGTCCTTAAGTTATAGTTGGACCATGTCCTACTTTAACGGTGGTGTACAGAGCAGAGGTGTGTGTGTGTGTGTGTGTTTGTGTGTGTGTGTGTGTGGAGATGGCCCCAATCCAACAGCTTTTCCGAACTGAACATAAGACTTAAAGAGATGAAGTCAGGTGTCTTTTCCAGCGTGTGTTATCAAGTCGTTCTCGCCTCTCTCGCATGGACTCTTCCTTTAAGTCTTTCTCATCCCTCCCTGCCCGTCTTACATGACTCCGGGCGACGCTGATCCTTCACCAAATCCTCTTTACATGCTCCGCAGACACCCACAGCCTTTTCATGTGAGAGAGGCATTCTTCAGAGATAACGTAGCTGCAAGCTTTTTCACATGTAACGCAGCGACGCGGGGATGTAAAGCAGCATTAAAAAATAAGACAAAATGAAACCGGAGGATTGCTCGGAGAGCTCAGACCAAGCCTCGTAGGCGATGCCCTCACCATGTTGCAATAAATTGTAATTTATGTATTCATGACAAGATTTTGAACTCCTTCACTTGGGGTAAGGACTCATTCCCTACCCAAAGTGAAGGCGTTCAAGTACCTCGGGATCTTGTTCACGAGTGAGGGGACGATGGAGCGTGAGTTTGGCCGGAGAATCGGAGCAGCGGGGGCGGTGCTGCAGTCGCTCTACCGCACCGTTGTGACGAAAAGAGAGCTGAGGAAGGCAAAGCTCTGGATCTACCCTCAGTCCTGGTTCCTACCCTCACCTGTGGTCATGAAAGCTGGGTCATGACCGAAAGAACGAGGTCGCGGGTACAAGCGGCCGAAATGTGTTTCCTCAGGAGGGGGTCTGGAGTCTCCCTTAGAGAGAGGGGGAGAAGTTCAGCATCCGTGAGGAACTCGGAGTAGAGCCGCTGCTCCTTAGCGTTGAAAGGAGCCAGTTGAGGTGGTTCAGGATCATCTGGTAAGGATGAACCCTGGGCGCCTCCCTAGGGAGGTGTTCCAGGCACGTCCAGCTGGGAGGAGGCCTCGGGGAAGACCCAGGACCAGGTGGAGAGATTAGATCTCCTCACTGGCCTGGGAACGCCTCAGGATCCCCCAGTTAGAGCTGGTTAATGTGGCCCGGGAAAGGGAAGTTTGGGGTCCCCTGCTAAAGCTGCTGCCCCCTGCACCCGACCCCGGATAAGCGGATGAAGATGAGATGACAAGATTCTGATCCGCTCCAAAATGCAATGGGTTCTTACTTGGCCAAGCAAGAAAGCTTACACTGACAGCTTTGTTCTTCTTCGTCGTCTGGATTTCTACAAGACCAGATGCTTAAAGGCATGTTGTGCCATCCACAGTTCAGAGTTAAAGCCATTATATTAAATACATAACTGATTTCCCCCATAGGACTTCAACAGTAGTGGCTTCGGTGAGCCCCTGGATGTGACACGGAGGACTTCGATGAAGCTTACCGCGGTCTCAGCGCTGCTTGGCTGTTGCAGCTGTTGTGGGAATTTTGTATATTTGTGATTCATAATCATAGTTTTGTCAGGTCAGACGCAGTTCAGTGTCTCCTCTGTCTCACCTTCTTAATGGATAATGGCGTATTTGTGCATGTGGACCCTGTGTTAGAGACCTTGTGATGGAGAGGTTGAGAGAGGGGTTGTAATGTCTGAGGCATGTTTTGTGTTTGGTCTAAAGACGTCACCCAACCAAGGCTTAGCTAATCCTGTCCCTTCCCCTGAAAGACTGTGCATGATCTTGGCTCATTGTCATTCCTGCTGAACTCTGAGCTTTGTGAGGACGCAGGGGTGAACGTGTTTTTGTCTGCAGAGGAAAATGCTTTGGCAAAATAAACCACAGAGAAAAAGCTGATCCTGTTTGTTGATCTTTATTGAAGAATCCATTTACACAACACAGCACAGCGTCACGCAATGTCGCTTAAAAAGTTAATATCTTTTAACTTCAAGCTACACACGGGATGAGGCGATAGACGCAATCGTCGTTTCACCGCATTGCTCTTATCGCCCGATCGCGTCGCCCAAAGCAGCATCGGGTGTCCTCGCGTCATTGACATTGATTTTGAATGGCAGCTTGGGGCTTTTGGTGTGAATGCGCGGTTAGACGAGGTTAACTTTGTCTTTAACAGCACAGATCCCACTAAAAGTTAGACGTCTTTATGAATCCGCACCACAAAGATGTTCAGTTCTTGACTTTGATAGAAGGATTCATGTTTTATGAGTTCCCATCAAACCGTTCAGCCTCTGTGGCTCCAGCAGAAAGTGTTACAAGGACATTTCACTGTGAAAGTCAACGAGGAGTGAAACAATCTGATAAAACAAAAAAACTTCCAGTATTAAATCTCAGTCCCGTGCACACAGAGCTGACATCCTGCTGTATTTGAACTTGCCCGCGGGGATTTGAGACTAGACACCTACTGTGTTGCAAAATACGTAAAAAATCCGACACGACTACGGGGGGAGTCCTCTACAGCAGAACAGCTGGTGGGGTATTCTTCAGTGATGTGACACGGTCGTGCTGAGCATCAGCGACAGTCGGAGCAGACAAATGCATCCTCAGTGTTGTGCATAGTCATTGCAGCAGAGTGAGGAGGTGCAGCAGCCAGGAGAGAGCCCCCACTGGGTTTGCAGATACATAATTTAGCACTGTCTACCTGTGATGTGGTTTATAGAAGTGATGGGATGTATTGTAGAAATGCCTGTCGACACCATCTTAAATGCAAGTCTTCTAGAAAACCTAGGACAGAGCCTTCGGCCAATATGAAAAACCTGTTTGAAACGTACAGATCGACAGCTTTTAAAGAGGTAGAGGCAAAGAGAGGATGGAGACATCTGGTCCTCATTCAAATGTTACAGAGATAAAGGGTGATATCATGCAAATGGAGAGACATGGGGGCTTCCAACCCCGAGGTACAAATGAAGAGCTCTTTTCCAAAACGAGATAAAAGCCAAATTTAAAAAAATTAGTTTGAGCCACTTTGCTGTAAACAGAACCTTTTCACTGCTTCATCAGTGTTTCTGCCAAATCGCTTTCTTTCCTTGTTTAAAATGGTCTCAAGATGCAGTTCCTTTCCAAACCACGACTAGCGCCAAACCTATTTTTAGCCTAAATGCGATACGTCCTCTCGACCAATCAGAATCCAGTGAGCGTTCTATGCGATCCAACATGGCGGCGCTCTGAAGCGGGAGAGTTTTTTGTGTCGTCCGTCCGTTCAACATGTTCAGACTGAGTGAAAGTGAAAAAAACAACTATAAATAGATGAAAAACACCACAAAAATGTGACAAAATTACTAAAAACAGATGCAAAATACCACAAAGAGTGACAAAAACGACTAAAGACAGATGAAAACACCACAAAAACTTGAAAGAAATGACTAAAAACAGATGAAAAAACACAAAAACGATTAAAAACAGATGTAAACACCACAAAAATGTGACAAAATCACTAAAAACGGATGAAAACACCACAAAAACACAACAAAACGACTGAAAACAGATGAAAACACCACAAAAACACAACAAAACGACTGAAAACAGATGAAAACACCACACAAACTTGAAAAAAATGACTAAAAACAGATGAAAAAACACAAAAATGATTAATAACAGATGCAAAACACCACAAAAACTTGAAAAAAAATGACTAAGAACAGATGAAAACACACAAAAACTATTAAAAACAGATGAAAAACACCACAAAAATGTGACAAAATGACTAAAAACAGATGCAAAATGCCACGAAAAGTGAAAAAAACGACTAAAAACAGATGGAAAAACACAAAAACGATTAAAAACAGATGTAAACACCACAAAAATTACTAGAAAAGAGCTCCTCATATGGTGTATAACATCTTCTCCCAAAACTGGACATTTTTAAACCATAAATCATGTGAGTATACAAACTTTGGACACTACGTTGACACAAGACAGGGCAGCACCTGCAGTGTGATTGTAGAGTTGTTGTTCTAACACGTTAGTTTGATGGTGCTCTTCATCGTGTTGGTATCTTTCCACCTGTCCATCAGCGGGAAAGCTCTGAAAGTTGTGGACGAAGTTCAAAACTTTAGTATCGCACAGTAACATCAAGTAGCGTGCTCTCCGTCCGCGGAGTCCTGTCTTTTTCAATATTGATTCATTTCTCTGTTAGGTAGCAGAGCACTTCTTGCTTCTCGCTCCAGCCACAGTGGATAATTTCACTTTTCACTTCCACCGTAGAAGAGAATGAATATTACATTACAAACCCCCCCCCCCACACACACACACACACACACACACACACACACACACACACACACACACACACACACACACAGACTTGTAAGACGCCAGGCTGGCAGGTAGATAGGAGGCTGCATATCCAGCGGCCCCTGCTGTGTGCTTGTGTGAATGCGTGATGTGTTTGGCCGAACTCAGTCATGTGTGTGTAATGCTAGAAGTTGGCAAACCATACCGTTCGTCTCCAGGGAGATGGATAGCGATAGATAGAGGCCACACCTGCAGACACACTGTTGTTTATTCTCTGCCTTCCAGCTACCTGTTAATCTCCCAGGGAGGTGCAGACCCCCGCGAACCAACTTCCCTCATATCCACCCAACTCTGTTTGCTCATTCTGTATCTCGTCCTTTCTTTAAAGCTATGGTCTACAATTTGGGCGGCTGTCGCTCAGTGGTAGAGATGGTTGTCCTCCATTCGAGAGATTGGCGGTGCGATCCCCAGCTCCCCCGGGCCGCATGTCTAAGTGTCCTTGTGCTGTGAATGGGTGTGTATGGTTAGATTAGATGGTCCGTAGACGTCCACTGCCATCAGTGTGAATGTCTGTGTGAATGGGTGAATGTGACAAGTGTGAAATCGCCTTGAGTAGTCAGAAGACTAGAAAGGCGCTTTATAAGTACAAGTCCATTTACCAGTAACCAATTTGGAATTCATTCATTCATTCATTCATTCTCAACCGCTTATCCCGGGGTCGGGGATCCGGGGGGTGCTGGAGCCGATCCCAGCTGACATCGGGTGTGAGGCGGGGTCCACCCTGGACAGGACGCCAGTCTATCACAGGACACATAGAGACGAACAGAGACAGACAACCATTCACAACTACGGGTGATTTAGAGTCATCAATGAACCCAACACCTGCACGTCTTTGGACTGTGGGAGGAAACCGGAGAACCCGGAGAAAACCCACGCAGACACGGGGAGAACACGCAAACTCCACACAGAAGGGCCCCAACCAGGAACCCTCTCGCTGTGAGGCGACAGTGCTAACCACTACACCACCATGTCGCCCCAATTTGGAATATTTGTAATCCATTAATTCACTTATTAACATCATTTATATGCCGATTATGGTCCTGTAGTCCTATCTATGATGAAATGAACACCAAGAAGAACCAAAAAAAACCCATTCAGTCCATCAGCTGTAGGCCTGCATTTACCACCTGGTCCGGAAGGCTCCCATTGGCTCGTACCCCTGCCAACGTCACTCAGGAGAAGATGTAAAAACCTTCACTGTCGTGCTACTGCAGCATCTACGCCGTTGTTGTCTTGAAGGAGCGGTTGCCTCTTGTGTCGTCGTCACCTCCTGCTCCCCCCTTCAACTGCCGATAACAGCTGTTCAGGTCGATAGTTGTAATAGTTTGAATTCACATCATTAAACCACGTGTTTAAGGGTTCGTCCACACCAGGGGTGTCAAAGTGATCCAGTAAAGAGTCGCTGTGGCTGAAGGTTTTCATTCCAACCAATCAGAAACACACCTGGTCCAACAAATGAACTGTGTGAAGACAGTTCAGGTGGTTGAAGGAGTCAAGTCAGGTGTGTTCTTGATTGGTTGGAATGAAAACCTGCAGCCACACGGCCCTTTACTGGATCAGTTTGACACCCCTGGTCCACACGATCAAGAAATATGTGGTTGGTGTAATTCGTTCCCATGCATGTGGCTCAGAGTCCAGTTCAGTAAACAGTCTCTGGGTCCGTCTCTGTCCTCTCACGCAGCAGCACTGTTGTTGTTGTGTGACACCGTGTAGTTAGAGGTCTGAGGTGGGGCGATGGCGGCATTGTTTAACGGTAGTATGTGCAACGTCACATTTTTAAATCCTCCCACTCTGGGACCCGGTTTCCATAGATACCGTTTTCAGGCTCGGATAACGCCGGCTGTGTGTGGATGGTCGGTTACAGGAAAAGGCGTCTTCGTGTCGACTGGCCCTGAAACTGCAATCGTGGAGCATTAGACAGTGTTGGGATGTGCAAGGCAGTTTGTTGCAGAGCTGGTTTGCAGAAGGCCAATGTTGGGTCGCATAGTTTGTTTCAGGGGTCATGCAACGAGAATGAAAACATAACATCTTCATGTCAGTGGTTAATGCTCGAAACAGAGATGCATTTCAAATCAAATCATCAAATCAACCTTTATTTATTTGGTGCTTTTCATACAGAAAGTATCGCAAAGTGCAGAGTTACAGAGATTAACAGAAATCAGGAGAAGAAAGTTAAAACCCAACCCTCCCACGCCCACAGTCATGCACAGAGACACACACACATATGTATACGTTCATACACACATTCACACACACACACAGCCACACAGACTCACACCTACACAAACACTAGCTGTCACTACAGAGACATGGCCGGGCAGCGAGACCTGAGGTACAGAGGAGGCTAGAGGAAGCTACCTTTGGGGGGGGGGCAACCACACCGGGAGAGATCCCAGTCCAAGGTCACAGGGAGCACCGCCACAGAGACCCCCCAACACGGGCAGACAGGAGCCTGCGCACCAAGGTGCAGAGCCCTCTAGTCGCCTGGGCCGGAGACAGCACCCCCCCGCGGCCAGACCAGAGACAACTCCCAATCCTTTAGGCCCCTGAGGAAACACTGGAGATTAAAAACTGTTGCCTAAAACAGTAAAGGGTTAAAATATGGAGGCTAAAAACACAAGGGACTAAAACATAAAAGCATAAAAGCACAGAAGCTGAAACATGAACTAGAACATAAAAGCATAAGAGCATACAATTTGGTGCAGGATGAGTTAAACTGTTGGTTCTCCAGACTTCTTCTTTAATAAGGACCCCTAAGCAGATGACAGAGATGTTGGAGGACAGAAGCACCTGAAGGCCGTCTCCTGTAGTTGGTTAGGTAACAAACACCGTACATCCAGAGGTTTGAATAAGACATTAGTTGAATTCATTACGTAATACCTCCTGGACCCTAGTTTGGCAGCCGCGGAGTGAGAGCGTCTCCACTGCATCAGCAGAGGAAATCCTGCTGTTGTTCGGCTCAGCTCACACACACAACACAATCAGCCGGTGATATCTCCCGACCTGATAAGACCACGCTCAAGCAACGAACTGTATTGCATGTTAATAATGCATGACATATTGTATAATTACAGAGCAATGGGTCTGTGGCTTAAACATTCACTCAGGGCGTACTCACACTGTCCTTCCGTACCGCGACCTGGACTTTAGGGTACTCCCCCCCCGCACCCCAGCACCGTTTGTACTCACACTACTTGGGCCTCGGAGAATGCTTCTTGCTGCCTATACGTCATCACGCCGTAACACGTCACACGCATTGATGACGTCATGGCGATGCGTGGCTTTGTTTCCAGATCTTTCCGTAGACCTCGGAGTTTTTGTGCGTCTTGTCGACTGTTTTTGAATCTTTTCATCGACCAAATCTGCAGTAAACACTCCACCTCCGCATCACACCAACGTGAACCTTTCACCGCCATTGTTTTAAATGTCCGCGCATGGTCCGTCCTTCTATTTACATGTCCGAACAGGCGGACATAAAGCTACTGCCGTAGGGCTCGTGCTCGTGCTCGTACACGTGCGCACGCTCGTGCTCGTACATGTGCAAACGGCTCCGCTAAAGCCCACCTCTTTGAAGCGGGCCGTGGACGGCCGCAGTTATGCGCGGGACGGGTGCACTTGGCCAGCTCGTATAACTGAAACACAGTCTCCGTATTGAAGGATGAATTGTGTTTGGCCTAATTATGGGGTGAGTTAACAAGAGAATGTTATCATATGGATGCTTAAATAACTGCAGGACAACTGAACTGCCACATATATAAAAGGTCCATCACGTAATATATTACAGACAAAACGCTCACTGCAAATGTCTGCATACAACACACACCTCTATGTGAAGGAGATTGCATCGGTTATTTCTTCTAATGCTAAAATTTGACTATATTATTGCAGTGGTGAATAATCAATCAGATAAAGTATAGTACAGAAACCCTCACCCCTCATGCACATACAATAAAAAGATAAAAAAGGAACATTAATGCAGTATTTACATATACATCCATACACCTAACAGCATGATTTAAACAGGAACTGAGGAAACGATATCCTTAATCCCGTCATTTCACTGTGAGGAAACACGAGAGGCTACATTAAAGATATAATAATAATAAATAAATAAACATAATAGAGTACATGTCAAATAATGATGGTGCTTTCACAATAGTGCAACATTTTACAAGAGAGTTGTTCAGAGAATCCAGAATCATATTGGATCAGTGCTGAGTTTCGTGAGCGTGAACCGACCGGCAGACTGGACGGTGATACAGGTTGGTTTGGTATGCGAGTGAGTCAGGACAGCTGGACATATGTCTGTACAGGAGATGAGCCAGGCGGCAGATCCGTCTGCTCTCCAGGGTACAAATCACAAGTCTTCATGACCTTTTTGCAAGTTGTGAAAGAAATTCTCTGGAGTCCTCAGTGTTTCTCAAATCATGTCTTTACTAAATACTGCATGCATACAGGAGAGACGCTACCACAACATCAAAGCATCTTACAAACACAAGGACATCAAAGTAACAAAAACACACTACCCAATGTTTATGACCCCAGTGGATGTTATCAGTGTTTTACGACCCCCCAAATGTCACCATTTGCAAACCCCATGTGACTCCTATCCAGCTCCTATCCAGCTTGATTCTTATGTTAATCAAGGATTTACATCATAAATAAATAAGGTAGGTCAATCTTTGGTTATTTCTCACAAAGTCTAGGTGCAGCGTGAATAAGGTAGGGTAGAGCATGAACTAAGAGAGAGCTAGGGCCTCATTTATGAAGCTTGCTGCGCACAAAAACCTCGCGTAGACGGGCAGAAATGTGCGGCGGCAAACGTTGGTGTTTATTGTATTGCTACGCCAACTGCCGCTCGTGAGTAGAGCTGCCGCAAAGTTTTCCTGACTCTGGAATCAGCGACGCTCGATGGAAACCCCATGAGTTACAGCTGAGTCAGCAGTTGTTGGAACGCCATGTTTTTGGAAGGATTCCTCCCGCAGTTTTATAAATGAGGCCCCAGAACTGTCTCCCGTACAGTTTAATGTGAGAGATGTTGCAGTGTGAAGTGAACAATTAGGCTGTCCCGCTAACCATAATGACCTCCTACTGTTCTCTAACCCTGCTAATGGACACATAATTCTATAATAGAGGGAATCTTCAGAACACAAGCATTTATGTATTCAGCACCATTACACACGGCACGGCCCTCCGGTCAGCAGCTACTCCGGTACATTAACTGTGTGCATCTCGTTAATATGTCTAATAAATCGGCGTGTCATCGGGGGACACTGTTAGCGCTGTTACACCGTGGCCCTGCAGCCAACTACTGAACATGTTCAACATCTCATCTCATCTCATCTTCAGCCTCTTATCCGGGGTCGGGTCTCGGGGGCAGCAGCTTTAGCAGGGGACCCCAAACTTGAACAAAATTACCTCAGAACCGCCGTAGGCGTCGTGCTCGTGCTCGTACACTTGCGCACACTCGTGCTCGTACATGTGCTCTCCCAAATGGGGAGCCAACTGGCCGCAGCTAGGCTTTACCCGTAAAACCTGCTTTGGCCCGGTGCGGAAAGACAGTGTGAGTGCGCCCTAAGACTTTTAATCCACAACGATGCCTCAACTTAAGTTATCAATCTCTGCAGTACACTGAATGTCTCTGTAGGATGGAGGCTTCACTGCCCCCATGAGCACCAGCTCTTTGAAACCTCTGGACAGCATGGTTGTCCCCGTGTCTGCGTGGGTTTTCTCCGGGTTCTCCGGTTTCCTCCCACAGTCCAAAGACGTGCAGGTGTTCGGTTCATTGATGACTCTAAATCACCCGTAGGTGTGAATGGTTGTCTGTCTCTGTTCGTCTCTATGTGTCCTGTGATAGACTGGCGTCCTGTCCAGGGTGGACCCCGCCTCACGCCCGATGTCAGCTGGGATCGGCTCCAGCCCCCCCACGACCCCGACCCCGGGATAAGCAGTTGAAGATGAATGAATGAATGAATGAATGAATGAATAGCGTAACATAATAACCGTAAGGAGTGATGGTGGAGAAGAAAGCCAGGATGCCTTTAATCTTGTAACGTCCCATGGAAACACACAGATCTGGTTCAGCTGCTGTTCTGGTGACAGAGTTTGGGGACATTTAATCAATCTAAGAGCTGGACCAAAACTTGCTGCCCCCTGCAAATGAAACATTATCGAACGCAGCTCTGCAGCAGAGCGGCCCAGCCTCCCCCCAGGAGGCCGTCCTTCAGCTGCAGGTCCGGTCTCTGCTGAAGTGTCCCTGAGCTGGAAACTGAACCGTGACCTCTCTGACCTCTCCACAGAGAAAGGGAGGAGGAAAAAACAAATCTTCATGGATCAGTAACCTTTCAATAAATCACACCACACCTGCGAGTTACTTCAGCGGAGGACGGTTCTTCTTGAAACAGAGCCGTCCCTTGCCTGGAAAACCTGTGACATTTGGATTAAATTGGTTAGTAGACATCGGATACTGTTCACACACGGTCAGCGAGACGGTGTGAAATCATCCCAGGGTCTTTTTGAGCAAATTGGGTCATGAAAAACAGCCATCAAGACAATTGTTTTCGTGTATGAACCATTCACGGAGATTTTCTGGAGAGATGCTAACAGCCTGCCGCAGCTAACACCGATTAGCTCGGGATGGCGAGTCGAACCATTACCACCGCTAATACTGCTCCAAATAACACCAAACCTCTACAATAGCATGAGAAGAGTCCCTACCCAGCAAACGAAGCACCAACAATGTAGTTAGTGTAGTTATAAAGAGTGTTTTGTTTTGAAAGACTTACCAACTGGCCCCTGTACCAGCTCCTCTCATAGTAAAGTCCATTCAAGTGGATTACCAAAGTCAATCCCAAAGGAAGGAGCCCATTGGTGCTTTGTTGTGTGTGTAGGGACTCTTCTCCTGCTGCTGCAGAGGTTTGCTGTTATTTTCAGCAGCATTAGTGGTTAAAAAAGACCTTTGAATGCCCCAAGCTAATCAGTGTTAGCCACATCCGGCTGTTAGCAACTGTTAGCGACTGTTAGCGATATCTTAGTTAATAGTTTATACATGGACAAACTGTCTCGATGGCTTATTTGATGTATGTAAGTGCTGAAAACCCAATGGGATGATTTTACGCTGTAATTTTACTTTAACCACCGGCCCTGTCCTTACGGGTCGATGCCTCACGTCCCTGCCCATGTTCTCCGCCACTGATGTCTCCAGAAAAGCAGCGGTTGCATCGCATTGTTGACTCCTGTTCCCCAAAACGTCTTCTGTCTCTACAGTGGATCCAGCCCGTGTGTGTCGGGGAAGCAATTGAAGCCTATGACAAATGACGATGCGACCTGTGCCAGTGTGTGCGCCACATATCGGCCTAACACACACGCCAGTATATATACACATCTGATACACGCATGTTCTTTCTTTTCACCTGCTGCCAGTGCTAACAGAAGCAGCTCATTCGTCTGAGGGGACTATAAAGACCCTGAAATCGACTTTTCACGCAGATCTCGTTCTCAATGAGACTCCTTTTACATAAAAAACAGGTTAAATAACTTAATTAGGGGTAAAATAAGAGTAAGATTAAAGCCTAATTGTGGTTTGTTCGGTAATACTACATCCTGTGCGTGTAAGCCAAGCTTCATCTTAAGTGTTGCTAAGCCCCACAACATGGATCCGGTTGCAGAGGCAGTTGTTACCGTTGATATAAAGTTATGTTTCCGTGATTTCCCATCTTCCGCTCATCTGTGTAAATGCTGCTCAATATAAACTGGTGTCTGACAGAGAGAGAGAGCGAGCATCATCATTTCTCTGCTTCAAAAACCAACAAGACAGCAGCTCACTGCATCCAGCGAGTCATTATAGCAGGCTACACACACACACACACACACACACACACGTACACACACACACACACACACACACACACACACACACACACACACACACACGTACACACACGCACACACGCTCCTCAGCTTCAATCAAAAGAGCAGACACTGCAGGACCTCTACAGTAGTTCCTCAAATGACTCTGCTGTCTGTGTGTGTGTGTGTGTGTGTGTGTGTGTCTGTGTGTGCGTGTGCGTGTGCGTGTGCGTGTGTGTGTGTGTGTGTGCGTGTGTGTGTGTGTGTGCAGTAGCCTGTCTGGAGAGCCGCCAGTCAACTCCAGTGCTGTGTCAGCTAACAATCGCTGAGCTAATTAGCTTCTTGAACACAGAGTATGATAAGAAAGACATACTGACAACAGGATAGCGAGCTCGGAGAGAGAGAGAGAGAGAGAGAGAGAGAGTGAGAGAGGAAAGGAAAAGAAAGAAAACAGATAAAAAGAGGGAGAGGGAGGTGAGGCAGAGACACAGCTTGCAACTTTGAGAATCAGATATTTTGTTGGAAAACAGTAAACCAAACTTTCTGGCAGTGCTGGACAAATGAGGTAAATGTCGGAGGCAGTACGGACCTTAGGGTTCTTGCAATATCACGCAAGAGTGATCACAGATGCTCAACAGCACCTCAGCAGTGCCCAGGAGGTGAACTGGCACCTCTCCAGCCACCAGTCCACGCTCCATTCATGGTCCACACAGGGACTCGAGCCGGCGACCCTCCGGTTCCCAGCCAAGTCACCTATCGACTGAGCTGCTGCCGTCCCGCCCACAGCACAACATCACATCAATTCATCTGGTCATGTGTTTGTGTCTGAACCACCAGCAGTTTCGACCAATCAGCGTCCTTGTTAAAGTGTGTGTGACGACCAAGCCCCCACCACAGCGACTTCCTGTTTGATCCAATCAGGAAGTGCAAAAAACTGCAGTTCTCTGAGTGTCCACTAGGGGCAGGTTTCATAACAGAGCAGTTTCTCATTGAGCCCCATGTTAAACAGGCTGTTTACACAGCATCATTAAAGCTGTTTAAGGACAAAAGAACATTCTAGTCTGTGTGTTTAGCTCAGGTCTCCATGACAACACTGAGGGGGAGGGGCTAGTTTTTATTTTATTGGAGGTTAAAGTTTATGAGTAATTAGGGGCGTGGCCTCTTGAGTGAGAGCTAGCCTCTGGCCCTCACTTCTCCTTAGAGGTAAACGCCAGCTAGATGGACGTACGCCCCTCCCCCCAACGTCACATACATGCCCTCTTTTGCAAGAGGAAATGAGGCTGGGTCAAGATATAGACTCCCAAAGGTGAGGAGGATTGGATCAGGTTGAGAGAATGGACCCCGGCAGCTATAATACGTCCATTTTTTATACAGCCTGTGGTGACGACACAGAGAGAAGGCTGGTGGATCCAAACAACAATGGCGGCTCTTGAAGAAGTTAGGATGCATGTAGCAATAGCATCGGTTTCATCAGAACTGGAGAATCTATCTCGATTGAAAGATGAACGGAAAACGACGCTAAAGGCTTTTATCAACAGAAACGCTCCTGCAGGAGTTTGATACAGATGGTTCATCCAATCACCTTCCAGGTATTATCTTAACCCATGGTGACCCATGGTGACACCCTTGTAACACACACTTTGAATGTCCTAAAATCTTCCTTATACAGCTTTTTTGTTGACTTTTACTCATTAAGTCCCTAAGTGACATATTCTCAACGTCCTGGTGTGGTGGTAATGTGACAGTCATGTGACTGGGACAGGAAGGGACTTCCCAAAAATTGCATTTTGACATGTGCATGCAAGTGAAGGACCTAGCTCATTTTAAAAATCATTTTTTTTGTAACTAAAGGTGAGTTAAAACCAATTGAACAATTGTTATGCGTTAATAAGGTGTCCTGTATTACATTTAACTTAGTTTGACCATATTTCATGAACAAATTAATGTAGAACAAGTTACGAAAATATCGCTGTGACATATACGTCACATCGGGTGTTATCCTTAAAATATTCTTGGAAATTTTGATGTGACATATTTGTCACAATAACAAGAATGCTAATAAGCCGCTCAATTTAGCTACACTGTTTAAATTATTTTGAATTAATATATGTTATTTTGTGCAATTCAAAGTACAGTTGAACATATATAATTAAAAAATAATGATAAATTATTATGTTATTGATCAAATATATTACAAAACTATTTTTGCATATCAGTAAATAAAACAAACACAATTCACTGTCCTATGCTGGTCCCATTTGAATGTAGAAGGCTAATTTTTTAATTGATTTGTAGTATGACTGATAATAAGCACTACACTGTTGAGAATGCACTTGAGATCATCATGGGAGATGACAGTGAATTTGAAGGCTGTGACGACGATAGCTCGGATGAGGACCCTGATTACACTCCCAACAAAAAAAGAAATGGAGAGGGATGAGTGTGGCGATTCAGACTCTAGTGAATCAAGTGATGTAGATGAAGTGCCACAACCAAACACAACTGTTGATGGAAAAAAACAGTTTTCTTGGAGAAAGAAATCTTTTGATGTCCCTGAGTGCACATTCAAAGGACCAAGTGTCATCGCTCCAGACAATCCTCTTTCTCTCCTGGAGTATTTCAGAAAGTTCATAACACCTGACATGCTCGAGTTACTGATTGAAATTGTTTCAAATCTTACCATTAGGCTAAACTGCAGAAGATGCCTAACATATGTAAGAACTGAGAAACATGGTTCAAACATGGTGCTGATAATACAAAGGTTTTGTTTCCCTTCAGCATGTTTTGGTCTGTTGCACTATGTTTGTGTTCCCAAGTACATAAGTCTGTTGTTCAGGTTCCTGCGGATACAGTAGCTTGTTGAGAGTTGCTCCAATGAGGCAATGTTATGTGATTGCCTTTATGAGATGTGTTATGCGGTTCTATTCAGAATGCGCATTTTGTGACGAAAAACAGTCTTCAAAATGATTTGTTGTTAAACAGAATGTTTCCATGTTGTGGAAATGCAAATAAAAATGCAAATGCATGTTACTAAGTAGAAAAACTGTCATGTTGATTAATTTTCAATTAAGGAATACATTTACCATAAACGCCCACTGTGACATATTTGTCACATCACAGATCTTTGACATTAGGGGTAGTATTTGAAAAAAAACTTCAGAAATGTGTTCTTTGTGGTCCACTTGGTCTGTGTTATATCCCCCATATTTTTCCTTTAAGGAGAAATGGGTCCGGGTTCTTATGGGTTAAGGGCATACTCACACTGTCCTTCTGGCCAAAACCGTTTTTTCAGCTAAAGCCTAGTACCTTTAAGCAGTGTGAGTGCACCCGTTCTGCGCATAACTGCGTGACGAGCGTGTGCACGTGTACGACTACGAGCACGAGCCCTACGGCAGTAGCGTTATGTCCGCCTGTTCGGACATGTAAATAGAAAGACGGACCATGCGCGGACATTTAACAACAACAACAACAATGGCGGTGAAAGGTTCACGTTGGTGTGGTGCGGAGGTGGAGTGTTTACTGCAGATTTGGTCGATGAAAATATTCAAAAACAGTCGACAAGACGCACAAAAACTCAGAGGTCTTTGATTTGATTTGAGAAGATTTGTAAACAAAGCCACAGACACGCGATCAATGCGTGTGACGTGTTACGGCGTGATGATATATGGACAGCAAGAAGCATTGGCCGGCCCTGGCAGAGTACAAACGGGGATGGGGTGCGGGGGCGAGAGGGAGGGGGGGCAAGTACCCTAAAGCCCGGGTCGCGGTACGGAAGGACAGTGTGAGTACGCCCTAAAGTGCTAGCTCGTCAGTTTCCAATGACAGCTCCTCAGATGGTTCTGTAACAATGCAGAAACAAAAGTTAGAGGAAGTGAGTGGAGCAGAATGTGTTCCTCGACTGTACACGTGTTCAATAGGTGTGATGTTCACCTCTCCACCTCCCTCACTCCCTCCCTCCATTCTCCTCTTCCCCTCGCTCCCTCCATCACGTTCCTAAATGCGGACCAGCTGCCTCAACTGCAGCGTAGGCATTTGCACATTTGATCATCTGCCATGAACCAGACAAAATAACCACAAACACTTCTCACACACATGGACACTCGCAACCCCACCTGCATGCACGCAGTCGCTCACACGCAGCACTAACACCAGGAGCAACTGTTGTCTATCACACAAAGTCACCTGCAGCACAACTTTGCATTTACTGGCAGCTTTTTCAGGAGACGCAGGAAAGATTATCCGTCAGGTTAAATGAAGAGTGAGTGGAAGACGGAGAGGAAATATGGAGGCTAACAGCGGCGGTTCTGCTGTTTTTGCCTGTCACTTGGACAAGATGGAGAGCGAGAGAGCACAGAACAAAGGAAAGAGCGAGAAGGCGGAGGTCAGGTGGTGCCGTTCCCTGTTCTGATTGGAAAGAGCAGACAGCAAATCAGTCTTAAAGTACCTCCAAAGCTCAGCAGACAACAAAACAAACCTTTTCCTATTAGAATCCAGACTCCACGCGGCGTCTGTCACACCGGTGCTCTTCATCTTACACGTGTGGTTTCTCCTGACAGCAGCAGCTGGCAGCAGGTTTGGCCTCTGAACACCATAAATGGATAATGGAAGGATGCTTTGTGTTGTTTGTACAGTTTTTTTGTCTCTCTCTCTGCAAATCAACTCAGTGGCGCAGGACTGCTGCTTCTGTTCTTCCACTCTAATTGACAATAGGGTTGAATACCTTGTCGGCATAAAAGGGGATGGTTCAGATGGTTTGAAGTCTGCTTGTGTGAGTGCTTCTCCATATGTACGTCCACTTAGTCTGTGTGTTACCTGCAGATCTATATAAATTTCACCTGAAACTACTTTGAACTACGTCCTGACCCCAAGTCAACGAGTTCAAGTACCTTGGGATCTTGTTCACTAGTGAGGGGACGATGGAGCGTGAGTTTGGCCGGAGAATCGGAGCAGCGGGGGCGGAGCTGCAGTCGCTCTACCGCACCGTTGTGATGAAAAGAGAGCTGAGGAAGGCAAAGCTCTGGATCTACCGCTCAGTCCTGGTTCCTACCCTCACCTGTGGTCATGAAAGCTGGGTCAGGACCCAAAGAACCAGGTCACGGGTACAAGCGTGTGAAATGTGTTTCCTCAGGAGGGGGTCTGGAGTCTCCCTTAGAGAGAGGGGGAGAAGTTCAGCATCCGTGAGGAACTCGGAGTAGAGCCGCTGCTCCTTTGCGTTGAAAGGAGCCAGTTGAGGTGGTTCAGGATCATCTGGTAAGGATGAACCCTGGGCCCCTCCCTAGGGAGGTGTTCCAGGCACGTCCAGCTGGGAGGAGGCCTCGGGGAAGACCCAGGACCAGGTGGAGAGATTAGATCTCCACACTGGCCTGGGAACGCCTCAGGATCCCCCAGTTAGAGCTGGTTAATGTGGCCCGGGAAAGGGAAGTTTGGGGTCCCCTGCTAAAGCTGCTGCCCCCGCGACCT
>NC_139830.1:2046825-2076825 GCF_963691815.1 Echiichthys vipera | reverse complement strand
ATGAGTTAATACCCAGACACCGTTCTGATCCTACTGAGGACAGATGCCGTGGTATTCACACTGGAATTAGCCTGGGCCCGATCGGGTCTCCAGCTGTGACTCTGGGCTGCAGTCGGGCAGGAAATTGGAAGCTTGTTCGGGCACGTTTTCTATCATCATTAATCTGGACCCCCGCAGGAGGGTCCCCGCCGGGGTCTGTGGAGGCAGGAGGACAGTATCTGTATCTGGGAAAACATATGTTCTAAAAATGATCTGAAGAGCATAAGACACGGTGTGCATTCACACCGGGAGCGATGAAGGCGATACCCGGAGGTCAAAGTCACCGTGGCCCAAGGTCACAACGTATTTGTGGTCGTAACTGAAGAATTCTTACGTTTAAGTAAAAACTAAAAATTGGGCGACTGTGGCTCAGTTGGTACAGGGAGTCGGCCAATGTCCGAAGGGTCAGGGCTTCGATCCCCGCCCTGCCCTACTTGTGTCATGGTCGTTGTGTCCTTGGGCGAGACACTTCACCCACCTCGTCTCGTGTGAATGTGTGTGACTGCCGTATGTAGAGATGAGAACAACTGTCAGACGCTGCATGCACGTCACCTACAGCTTCTTATACACCATCAGGCGTAAGTCGCTGCAGCCAAGGGGAACCACGTCACCCGTTCCTGGGCAATAGTTAGTTCATCAACAATCTTGTTGATTTTATATCGACCCAGAATCTGGGAAAACCTATATTCTAAAGGTGATACCCGGAGGTCAAAGTCACTGTGGCCCAAGGTCACAACGTATTTTTGGTCATAACTGAAGAATTCTTACGTTTAAGTAAAAACTAAAAATTGGAGCGACTGTGGCTCAGTTGGTAGAGCGAGTCCGCCAATGTCCGAAGGGGTCAGGGCTTCGATCCCCGCCCTGCCCTACTTGTGTCATGGTCATTGTGTCCTTGGGCGAGACGCTTCACCCACCTCGCCTCGTGTAAATGTGTGTGACTGCCGTATGTTTGAGGAGGTGGTCGTAGGCGCTGATTGGCTGCCACGCTTCCGTCTGTCTGCCCCAGGACTTGTTTACCACCACCATGTACGTCTGTGTGAATGAACCTGGACTCTGTATAATAATGATAAAACGATGACATTTATATCCAAAAGGTCAACTTCACTATCACATCGTACTCGTTCTGATCACTTTTCAGCGCTATAGCTCAGTAACCGAATAGCTAACCCGTCCTTATCCCAACTCTGTGCAGCCGGTTTGTCAGGACACTTGGACTTGGACAGGTGGTTAGGGTCACAAAACCACTCGATTAGGGTTAGGAAAACATCGTGGGCGGAGTTAAAATAAGTGTTTGTTTGACCCATCCACCTACGCAACCTGTCTCCTCTTATTTCTGGATCACAGCGTCTAATATCACCACCCATGGGTATGGCACTTACACCCAAGGTCGAGGGCCTTCCAACAGCGATATTTGACACTCTGGGAGTGAGAATGATCTGGGAAGGAGGATATATCCTTTTTAAAGATATTTTTGGGGCTCTTTGGCTTTATCATAGCTGCAGCTTTAAGGTCGACAGGACAGGAGAAAGAGAGCGGAGAGGGCATGTAAGAAAGGACGAGGGGATGGCTGCAGGAAGGACCGGAGGAGACGCATTTGGTCGGATACAGAATCGGTGACATTAATCCTGAAACTGCGGTGATTGATTTTCTGTGCCGATGGGTTGAAGCTGTGTGTGTGTGTGTATGTGTGTGTGTGCGTGTGTAAAGCATTCTCCTTTCCCCCCAAATATAAAACACATGCGTTATATATGAAATTGCATCAATTTAGCCGACACTTTTCTCCAGAGCCACTTACGAAAAGTGCATTCAAGCGTGACGGTATTAACTAAGAACCGCAAGAATCATGCAAGTACATCCATCAAATACAGGAAAGCAGAAGCGGTCATGCTCGACACACACATACACACTTACAGATGCATGCAGTCTACACACACACACACACACGCACACACACACATCATCTAACCAAGTAACACCTTGATACCGACACTGATAAATGACAAAAGCACATACACACTCCCTCTCTGTCCTACACACACTAACTTCTCTCTCACACTCACACACACACACACACTCACACTCACACTCACCCTCACACTCACACTCACACTCACACACACACATGCGCACACACACTCAGACAGTGACTGACGCTGACAGATGGAGGGTCGTTGGATTGAATGCGGCCAGGGAGGCGCCACTTCCCGCGTTTTTTTCCACGGGGAGAGGGGCGTTGCCCAGGGAAACCATTTTGTCTCTGAAACTGAGATTGAGTTTCCCCTTCGCCGGGATGACAGATAACAAGACCCTGGCAATCCAACCCCAACAGGATCAAACGCCTGACCATCAGTCAGCGCTGACAGCCGACTGCAGGCAGACACACGGAGGATAGATGATCCCTGCGAGGAGACAAGGATGCAGCAGAGGAGATAGGAGACAAGGTGGAGGAAGCGCCGCAGGCAGAACCTAACCTCAAGACATGTTACTGAAATAGTCCGATATTGACGGATGACAGTTTTGACAGTGTGTACTGTAAACTCCGAGGAAGTGATGGATCATCTGCAAAGTTTGAACGGAGCCTGAAGGATATTGGTGCAAGTGATGAAATGGATTTAAAACGGATGAGATCACATTAGCGCTGCTGTATTTTAGTCTCTGTAAACTGGTCTGCTCTTAGTCATTGGATTGAATTCGGGGTCGTGGGGGGCTGGAGCCGATCCCAGCTGACATCGGGCGTGAGGCGGGGTCCACCCTGGACAGGACGCCAGTCTATCACAGGACACATAGAGACGAACAGAGACAGACAACCATTCACACCTACGGGTGATTTAGAGTCATCAATGAACCCAACACCTGCACGTCTTTGGACTGTGGGAGGAAACCGGAGAACCCGGAGAAAACCCACGCACACACGGGGACAACATGCAAACTCCACACAGGAGGGTCCCAGCCGGGATTGGAACCAGTAACTCTATGGGGTTAAACGAAAAAATGATGAGTGTTCAATGAGTGTATTTGCCGAATGAGATGATTTTACGTTGGAATTTCACTTTGAGGACAGTACATTAGTAAATGTACATAGTTACGTCTCACCACTGGTTAGGTTTAGGTAAAGATCCTGGCTTTGGATAAAATAAGGAGCAACTTCCCAAAACAAGTCCCTACGTATGGAATGAAGGACTGAACGACTGCTGCCCCACATACATAATTCAAATAAGTCCTACATACTCTATCACAGGACACATAGAGACGAACAGAGACAGACAACCATTCACACCTACGGGTGATTTAGAGTCATCAATGAACCGAACACCTGCACGTCTTTGGACTGTGGGAGGAAACCGGAGAACCCGGAGAAAACCCACGCAGACACGGGGACAACATGCAAACTCCAGGAACCCACTTACTGTGAGGCAACACCAATACATTTGTGTGTGCGCGTGCATGTGTGTGCGCGTGCATGCATGCGTTCTTACGGGCGTGTTGAGTGGCCTGTGTGTGTACATAACTCAGTTATGAGCGGATCATGTTTCCACCATGCTCTGTTGATTAAAGCTGCTGACCTAACAACATACTTATTGACATCGAGTGGCGCTTCCTGGACACCTGATCTGATCAGGAAGGACCCTTCTGTGGGTTCAAAGCACTCAGATGTCTGATTATCTCTCACAGGGACGACTCAGCCAGTCTGTACAATGTTCCCTCTTGATGCCTCTGATGTCATGGATCCAATCTCAACGTGTAATTGATCAGAACTTGGATGCAGCGGTTGTGAATTCTGGACCCATCCCTTCAATACGCTATCTGTGATTGAGCGCAAAGTCAATGAATACAAATATATCCTTCTTTCTCATGAACAACAGCTGCTTCAAAAGCCCTTTGAGCTGCTTTACAACTAACTTTATTATAATAATAATAATAATAACTTGTACTTATATAGCGCCTTTCATGGTTCCCAAGGTCGCTTAACAATTAGGGGGTTAGGGGTCAAAGGACTTGGTGAAAAGAAATGTTTCCAGGTGCTTTTTGAACACAGGCAGGGACGGGGCAGAGTGGACATGGAGCGGTCGGCTGTTCCAGAGTGTGGGAGCGTCGACAGCGAAAAATCGCTCCCCTAAAATCCGTAACCTGGTGCGGAGGGAGTGGCCAGCAGGTCCTTGTCGGAGGACCACAGTGTGACTTTAACATCTGTCTAGGGACTACAGATGGAAATTAGCCACTGGGCTAATTCATTTACAGCAATGTTAATAATGTGCATTGTCTCTGTTTTCAAATAAACTAAACTTCAAATCAATGCGAAAAGAAACAAAACAAACAATAAAGTAGTAAAGTAGCAACAAAAAAAGAGTACCCTTAACACAGACGTTCAATGTTGTTGATGACAAAGTGTTAAAGCCCTTAAGTGCTAGTGTTGTTGCACGTGGCCCTATTACGCCATATTGCACATGTTTCACATACAGATGTATTGTTTCACTAGTTTAGCATACACAGCTGTATTTACGTATGCACTATTGCACATTAGTGAAAAAAACACAATCTCTTAAAACTGTAGATTCATTATATCGAACAGCAATTGCACATAAACAACAGACATACATGTTAAACTGGCACTCACACACAAATCAACAGCCACATGTAAACCCAGACATCACACAGACACACACACACACACACGGGAGCATCCGAGGCAGGAGATTTGTTCCTCCCACACATCAAATCTCTTCTAAAACCACTGTATAGACCGTGAGTAGATGCACAGCTCATTACGATAATCCCTCTGTAACATGGACTCAGACAACGCAGCATCCCTGCAGTGCGTCTGATAGTGCGAGCCTCTGTCAATCTCTGCATGCAAGTGGGTGTCTGTTCTCTCTGTGCGTCTGTCACTTGAACGTAGACCGCGTTAAGCTGCAGACGGTCTGTGAGGAGAACACGGAGGGAGTCAAGAAGCATGACAGAGAAGATGGAGAGAGTTCATACACGACAGCAGAGGGAAACAACAGAGCTGCTTCAGCAACAACACTGGTTTGGGAGTTGAACTGAACTTATTTGATTCACAGCGCCAAATCACAACAAAGGTTATCTGAAGACACTTTACCCTGAAGTAGAGTTTGCACTCAGTCTTGCACACATGCACCACAACCACAAAACTAACATGGTAATAACAGGTATATGAGCAATAATAGTAATGGCAGTAGTGCTTCTTAAAGCGGACCTATTATGCTTGTTCCTCTTTTCTGACCTATGAATGTAGTTATAATGTTTTATAGTCTCCTCTCATCTTCAGCCTCTTATCCGTGGTCGGGTCGCGGGGGCAGCAGCTTAAGCAGGGGACCCCAAACTTCCCTTTCCCGGGCCACATTAACCAGCTCTAACTGGGGGTCCTGAGGCGTTCCCAGGCCAGTGTGGAGATCTAATCTCTCCACCTGGTCCTAGGTCTTCCCCGAGGCCTCCTCCCAGCTGGACGTGCCTGGAACACCTCCCTAGGGAGGCGCCCAGGGTTCATCCAGACCAGATGATCCTGAACCACCTCAACTGGCTCCTTTCAACGCAAAGGAGCAGCGGCTCTACTCTGTAACTTCCACTTCCTGGGGCAGATCCATTTTCATCTCACTGCACCTAGTTTAAACCTGGAGCTGCAACATCCTTTAATTATGCCACCTGTGTTAAAAGCATGCTAAATTATTTTTATTTAACTCTATACGTGCATAGCGAGTAATATTCATTCATTCATTCATCTTCAACCTCTTGGAGCCGATCCCAGCTGACATCGGGCGTGAGGCGGGGTCCACCCTGGACAGGACGCCAGTCTATCACAGGACACATAGAGACGAACAGAGACAGACAACCATTCACACCTACGGGTGATTTAGAGTCATCAATGAACCGAACACCTGCACGTCTTTGGACTGTGGGAGGAAACCGGAGAACCCGGAGAAAACCCACGCAGACACGGGGACAACATGCAAACTCCACACAGAAGGGCCCCAGCCGGGATTCGAACCAGGAAACCCTCTCGCTGTGAGGCGAGGCATAAAAGCACCTACAATAGCACAGATAACTGAGTCATGGTCAGCTGTCACATGACTTTGGTTTTATTGCTCTGCTGCCAAACAACAGACGAAGACCAGGACACGACCTCTAACGTCTCAGAGGTTTACGGGTTTAAGATTCGCACGACCTTCAGTCTAAGTTTTTATTGTGATGCATCGAATCTCTGCGGGAAATCTTTGAATCAATCCAACTGGAAACTTCAAAAAAAGGAACAGCCAGCCACCACAACAGTCAGGGCTGCTCCTCTGTTCTGAAAACGCCATTTCAATCTCAAGAGCGACTTCAGCTGAATCCTTTTCTGGCTGAGTTACGCAATCAGATGTCAAGTGTCACTCGTAATTACAGAGGAGCTGCCACTCAGCGGCTACGGCGCGTCGTGCTGCGATGCTGCACGGAGGGCCGAGAACAAAGGAAATGAGAGAGAGAGAGAGAGAGAGAGAGAGAGAGAGGTGTCATTCGTCCATTGTGTGTCGGCTCCAATTCAAAAGAAAATCGACTTTCATGAACGTTGAATCCAAAAAAGTAGGAGAGAAAGAAACTCAAACTTCTTCCCCGTTTATTTCTTAACATCCAATCGCGTCGGCCTACGACTGAAACATCCAGGTATGTAGGTCACCTAGTCTCCCCTCTCCCCACATTTCCATACGCTTACTAAATATACTACGTCGTAACGCCTGCAGCACCATGTGAGGGCACGCGTTGCATCTGTTTGAGCCTCTTTATGATCAACAGCACGACCATTAAAATTTAAGGAGTAGTTTGCTAAACGCTGAACGAGGCCGGGGAGGTTTGTTAGCGTTTTGAGTTGTTAAGACAATCAATAAAAATGCAGTTTGCATCGTAAAGTTGTTGAAAAGTCGTAAAAGTTAAGACGTGATTGTGCAACGACCACGCGACCACGGAGGCTGTCGATCTTGTCAAACACACGGAGGCTGAGTCACTGTTATTCATATCAACTGGTAAATTGTGGGGTCTTTTAAACATGAAGTGTTTATTTTTGTCACAATATAATTTAAGTTCTGTTGTTACTCACTAGGGTAATAACGAGGGCGACACGGTTCCAGGTTTGAATCCCGGCTTGGGCCCTTCTGCGTGGAGTGTGCATGTTGTCCCCGTGTCTGCGTGGGTTTTCTCCGGGTTCTCCGGTTTCCTCCCACAGTCCAAAGACGTGCAGGTGTTCGGTTCATTGATGACCCTAAATCACCCGTAGGTGTGAATGGTTGTCTGTCTCTGTTCGTCTCTATGTGTCCTGTGATAGACTGGCGTCCTGTCCAGGGTGGACCCCGCCTCACGCCCAATGTCGCATGCCCCGTAGCAATGTCAGAAAACGCACTCACAATCTTTTCCTCACTCTAACCAAGTGGTATTTTGGTGGTTTTGTGCGGAGTCACGCACTAACCACATGTTCCCCGTGTTAAAAGCAGCACTGCGGTGGAGCGTTTGACGTGCAGGGCTACCTTTTGGACACCAAAGGGTCCTCATAAGACTTCAAGGCAGCCCTATTTGATTGTTCGAAGATGGTTTAACCCATGCTAATCTCTCCCATCACTATCTGACACGATGCTAATCCCCCTGCTGTTGGTTTTATAGATCATCTCCTCTTCAGTATGGACTCAGACTACAGCCGATCTTTTCTCATGTAGTGCAGAGCCATGCTATAGCTAGTGCTAATCTCTTAGCCTGCAGCATTAGCCCGTGCTATGGCTAATCCCTTTTCTGCGTAGCACCGGGCTGCGCTAAAGCTAATCCGTCGCCGTGCAGCCCATGGTAATGCTAATCCGGCTGTCAGTCAGACAAGTGCTGACCTGCAGAGTGAGACACCTGTCTGCTGCTCGCCGTCGCAGTCTCTCCTCCTTCACTCTCGTCTCACTTCACCTCACACATCAAAGTGCTCCTGACAGTTTAGATCATCTGTCATCTCTGCCTCCTTCTTTTCCCTTCACCTCTCTGTTTCTCTCACTTCCATCTCTCCCCGTCTATCCGACTACACCCCGGCTAATCTCGATCCTAATTCGACCCTCGTTCCCAGGGATGTGGCGCAGAAAGACGGATGCGTGACCTCACATCAACTCTGACATAAATGATACAAAGTCGACTTTTTTTTATTGATTTAAAAGTGCCAAGTCGGTTCACCTGCTTGTGTTTGTTGGTACATAAAGATTGACTATATTATATATATAATAACAGAAAATCCCATGTTATGGGCGGACGGTGGCTCAGTGGTCAGAGCAGTCGCCCCGTGTAAAGAGGCTGAAGGTCCTCAAGGCACGGTCCGCGGATTCGACTCCGACCTGCCGCCCTTTACTGCATGTCACTCTCTCTCTCTCTGACCCAGTGATGAAGGATCATCATTGGTGTGTTTTTAACAGTTTTTGGGCAAGGATGGAGCTCTGCGGCACGTATCAGGCTTTGATACCCACAACACTTAGTGAAAGCATCGCAGTCGGATGTGAAATTTCCACTCACTTCCCATTTTTAGACACGCATCTTCAGATTAGACATGCTGGAAGTTTCTGCTCTCCCTTTTCTTCCCCATTATTTGAATCCGTGGCTCGACAACATCCCGTGTCTCTTCATATTCTGCTTATTCTTTAACGGATGCTGTTGTTTTTCTGGAGCTATGCAGATTTTTAGGAAATCTCATTCAGGGCGCCCTCCCACTGTGCCTCCGTCCCGTGCCCCGTGCTTTAGGGTCCTTGTCCCCCCCTCCAGGCCCGTTTGTACTCACACTACCTGGGCCTCGGAGAATGCTTCTTGCTGCCTATACGTCATCACGCCGTAACACGTCACACGCATTGATGACGTCATGGCGATGCGTGGCTTTGTTTCCAGATCTTTCCGTAGACCTCGGAGTTTTTGTGCGTCTTGTCGACTGTTTTTGAATCTTTTCATCGACCAAATCTGCAGTAAACACTCCACCTCCGCATCACACCAACGTGAACCTTTCACCGCCATTGTTTTAAATGTCCGCGCATGGTCCCTCCTTCTTTTTTCTATGTCCCAACAGGCGCACAGGAAATGACCTCAGAACCGCCGTAGGCCTCGTGCTCGTACATGTGCGCACGCTCGTGCTCGTACATGTGCAAACGTGCTTTACAAAAGCCCACCTCTCCAAAACGGGCCGTGGACGACCAGCTGGCCGCAGTTATGCGCAGAGCTGTTGCACTCACACTGGTCAAACGCACTACCCAAAAAACCTGTTTTGGCGCGGTGCGGAAGGACAGTGTGAGTGCTCCCTCAGTTGCACCTTACCATGAGGAAGTTCTTGTATTTGTCTTGTTGTTTTTGCAGCTCCGGTGATTACAGCTTGTCGTTTTTTCCCCTCATTTATCTCCGTGCACAAACTGTCTTTCGGCTGTGCTCTTCTGTTGCGGCGTTGTTGTATCGTCTTGTTTAATTACCTCACTTTTATTGTTTACGGCCGTGCAAAGTGAATTAACTAAAGTCCACAGACGGAGGTCCCTGCGGGCCTGAAACCAATTCAAGTTAGTTCATTTAGAAAACAGGATTTCATCAAATAGAAAATGTAGAAAGGGAAATATATATCCCGATGCATAGGATGTGATGTACCTACGTGACACCCACACATCGCTGACATCAAACCTCCCCCTCCAGGCGCCGTTGGCACCGTGTTATGTATCTTATGTTCACTGCTCCTCTGTGAAGAAATATCCTCATGTATATTGTTGGGAGAAGTCGCTTTTCCTTCAACCTTCCTCATCTGCTTCACGTAGCTGTGTCTTGCCTTTCCCAGAATGCCTCAGGAGAAACCAGAGAGAGCCGAGCATGAGCGCTCACGCTGCCGGTTGCACTGTGTAGGTGGATGGAGCGATGAGGAACGCTGTGATGCCAGAGGAGGTGTTTTCTTTTTTAGGCTGAGGAAAGCGAGAGTCGTGCCACTCGCCACAAAACACCAAACACACGTCCTTTCATCTGCAGAGAGCTGCATCTGCTGGTCTCCTCTGACGGAGCGTTCCCGGTTTGATTGCGTAATGCTGGAATAAATGTCAACAGCTCTGGACCAAACTCTCAATAATCAGTGATCACGTCGTTTAATCCAGTTAAATATGGATTTAGATGACACTCTCACCCGCCCCGTGGTAACATACTGTATCTCACCTGTCTTGCTACAGTAGCTCAGAGGGCATGCAAACTATAATAAACAATAATGATAATAATAAACCGCTCTACCGCACCGTTGTGATGAAAAGAGAGCTGAGCAAAGGCAAAGCTCACGATCTACCGGTCAGTATTCGTTCCTACCCTCACCTGTGGTCATGAAAGCTGGGTCAGGACCCAAAGAACCAGGTCGCGGGTACAAGCGTGTGAAATGTGTTTCCTCAGGAGGGGGGCTGGAGTCTCCCTTAGAGAGAGGGGGAGAAGTTCAGCATCCGTGAGGAACTCGGAGTAGAGCCGCTGCTCCTTTGTGTTGAAAGGAGCCAGTTGAGGTGGTTCAGGATCACCTGGTTAGGATGAACCCTGGGCGCCTCCCTAGGGAGGTGTTCCAGGCACGTCCAGCTGGGAGGAGGCCTCCAGGAAGACCCAGGACCAGGTGGAGAGATTAGATCTCCACACTGGCCTGGGAACGCCTCAGGATCCCCCAGTTAGAGCTGGTTAATGTGGCCCGGGAAAGGGAAGTTTGGGGTCCCCTGCTGGAGCTGCTGCCCCCAAGACCTGACCCCGGATAAGAGGCTGAAGATGATAATAATAAACCTTATTCACAGCGAGAGGGACAAAAGTCTCTGTATATCCGGCTCTGAAGCCTGATCCTGTGGCATCACACACTGTCTGTATCCAGGTGCATTGTGGGTAATGAAGGCACTGAAGGTCGTCAAATGTCTTGTTTTGTCCGAAACTCAAAGATATTCAGTCACAGAGGGGGAAAAAAACAGACAATATTCACACTTGAGAAGCTGGAATCAGAGAATTATTACTGGAAGTGTGTCTGTCTCTCTCTGTCCGTCTTTTCTCTCTCTCCTTCTCTTCCTCTCTCCGGTGCAGACAGATGTGCGTCCTCCACAGAGCTGGGTCTGTCTGACGTTCCTGTCTGTTATAGTGAAGGTTTTCAACGCCACCGTACTCTACGGGGGCATTGTTGGGTCTCTGTAAATCATGAATAAGTCATCATTTGTATAGTATTCGATTTGTCTTTACCGCTCTGACCAAAATGCAGCAACGACCAGTGGCTCCACAAAGGCCGGCGTCCTGTCCAGGGCGTACCCCGCCTCACGCCCATTGCCAGCCCCCCACAAAAAGATGCTAAATGACTAAAAATAGATGCAAAACCACCACAAAAAGATGCAAAATGACTAAAAATAGATGCAAAACCACCAGAATAAGATGCAAAATGACTAAAAATAGATGCAAAACCACCACAAAAAGATGCAAAATGTCTAGAAACAGATGCAAAACCACCACAAAAAGATGCAAAATGACTAAAAATAGATGCAAAACCACCACAAAAAGATGCAAAATGACTAAAAATAGATGCAAAACCACCACAAAAAGATGCAAAATGACTAAAAATAGATGCAAAACCACCACAAAAAGATGCAAAATGACTAAAAACAGATGCAAAACCGCCACAAAAAGATGCAAAATGACTAAAAACAGATGCATAACCATCACAAAAAGATGCAAAATGACTAAAAATAGATGCAAAACCAGCACAAAAAGATGCAAAAAGACTAAAAGTAGATGCAAAACCACCACAAAAAGATGCAAAATGACTAAAAATAGATGCAAAACCAGCACAAAAACATGCAAAATGACTAAAAATAGATGCAAAACCAGCACAAAAAGATGCAAAATGACTAAAAATAGATGCATAACCATCACAAAAAGATGCAAAATGACCTGCTAAGGAAGTTTGAAGAAAGAAAAAGAGGAGGAGAAGCCCCAAAGGGAGGGCAAGAGAGGGGGTGAGGGGGGTGACAGGAGGGACAGAGGAGCGACGGGAAGAAGCTTAAGGAATACTAACGAACTAATGATGCAACATGTTGACATTTCTTTCTTTCTCCTTCCCATCCCTGCTCTCTTTTCCCTCCCTCTCCTCCTCCTCCTCCTCCTCCTCCTCCTCCTCCTCCTCCTCTTCCTCTGCTCTGTAGGACGGTGTCCTTGTCAGCTTGTCTCTCCGTCGTAACCCTGAGGCCGGTGATGTGAGTGGAATATGAATTCACCGTAAAAGGACCGACTCCACCTGAGGACTTCCTGCTTCCCCCAGACACTCAGGTAAAGGACAGTGATGGGGTTTTTAAAGCGTCCATTCTTGAGCTGGTCTGATGATGTGTGCAGAATAATATAATAATATATAATAATATATAATAGTATATATAAATATAATATAATAACCACACTGATGCTAACGATGATGATGGTAACGCAAAAGAAAACCACCTGCTAAACGTCATAACATAAGGTCGACTTGGGACTGGTGAAGGAAACTGTGTGTGTGTGTGTGTGTGTGTGTGTGTGTGTGTGTGTGTGTGTGTGTGTGTGTGTGTGCGCCTGTGTGTGTGTGTGTGTGTGTGGGTGTGTGTGTGTGTGTGTGTGTGTGTTCATTATCATAGGTAGAATAGTATACAGGTGTTAAAGTGTCACTGGTTATTTTTGAAATAGCAGCTGCTGGTTATTTATTTTTCTCCCGAAGATGTTTTGCTGCTGATGGGAACTTAACACGCACACACACACAAACACACACACACACACACGCACACGCACACGCACACACACACACTTTACCAATGCTAGTGTGTCAGTTTAGTAGCTGTCTGTCTGGACTGATAAGAGGACAGAGAGAAACATTGTGTGCGGTAAAAATGTAGTTAGCATCTTTTCATCTTTTGTTGGGGGCAGCAGTAGCTCAGTCCACAGGTGACTCTGCTGGGAACAGTAGGGTCGCTGGTTCGAGTCCCTGTGAGGACCGTGAATGGAGCGTGGACTGGTGGCTGGAGAGGTGCCAGTTCATCTCCTGGGCACTGCAGAGGTGCTGTTGAGCAAGGCACCGAACCCCCAACTGCTCGTGGCACCGATCCATTGGCAGACCCCTCGCTCTAACATCTCTCCATTAATTGCATGTATATAGGTCCTGTTTGTACGTGTGTGTGCGTGTGTGTGTGTGCGTGTGTGTGTGTGTGTGTGTGTGTGTGCGTGTGTGTGTGTGTGTGTGTGTGTGTGTGTGTGTATAACATGAATGATAATAATAGAGTGAAAACATTTAATTGCCCCTTGCGAATTCTTCTTCTTCTTCATACTTTCTGTTGTTTGTTAGCTTGTTAGCTTGTTAGCTTGTATCCGTCCGTGTGTTTGCTCTCTGTACTGAGAGACCGGTATGATCTGGAGGTTTCACCTTTCTTCACGCTGTTTTGTCCTTCCCCCGTCCAGTAGTGTTTCAGGTATCAGACAGCTGATTGGTTTGCGGATTAGTGACGTACCCACTGAAGCTGTTGGATACGTTTGAATGTGAGAAGTGCGCGAACGTCTCCTCCTACAGGAGACGAATGTGAGAACACCTCTGTAGTCAGTGTCATGGGCATCCATGCAAACTGATGACACATGTTTATGATGATAGCATCTGAAGTTCAAGCCCTGACGTTGACCCTTCTCCTCCTTCTTGTCTTCCATCACTGCGGGACTTTATCCCAGAACTCTTTGCAGCCGTTTCCCTAATTAAAAATGTCCCGGTCGCACTTTACAGTCGAGTCGCTTAGTGAACTTATCCCGAGTGACTCACAACGCCTGCAAAAGAACATAAGCCGCGATAAGCTTCAGCTCCTTCCTCACCCACAGTGCAGGCGTCCGAGAGGAGGAGCTGTAAGAGGATCAGGGGGGTCAGAGCCGCAGTGCACCGACAAAAGATGGAATTAAAATAAGAAAAGGAACTTGTCCTGTTTTACAAAAACGCGCCGAGGGTGGAAATAAGAGCCGTATGAGGAGATCCAGGTGGACTCACCAAGCAGCTGGGGTTATCTTTGGGTGATTAATGATTGGTTTTTTTTTGTTCTTATCTAAGAAAAATAATCTTGTCAAGCACCATTTGCATTAGATTGAGCCTGTGGATGTTCTCATTTGTCCAGGTCGTCGTTATCCTCTAAGCAATTTCAGTCAAAAGCAACTGGACTTCAACAAACACTGCATCCCTGTGTGTTTCAAACCCAGTAACACACTCAGACAGAGACCAGTACATCCCAAGGACAGAACACCACACACCCACAAAAGGAATCTGGGTTATGCTGTTAATGCAACGAGGAACGCAAAGATCTCTACATTGATCTCTTCGCACGGCCCAACACAGGAGAGCTAACTCCTCAGGCCTGGACTCTGCTGCCCACTCACACCTCAAGGAGAAAGCCCACTCCTTTGATGACAACAATGTCAACATCCTGGACAGAGAGGACAGATGGTTTGAAAGAGGAGTAAAAGAAGCATCAATGCAAAAGTAGAGAAACCATAGCTAACCAGAGGAGGAGGTCTGAGACTCCACTTATCTCCAGTTTACAATGCTGCCCTTTCATCCCTTCACCCAACAATCTAACCTCAAAGAACAACTGTTCACAAATGTCCTCCTGTGACTCCAACGACGGTCGTTAAGGGCGCACTCACACTGTCGTTCTGTACTGGGCCAAAACCAGTTTTTCAGCTAAAGCCTAGTACCTTTAAGCAGTGTGAGTGCACCCGTTCCGCGCATAACAGCCGACAGGATAGACATTGTACACCTCTTTTGATACACCTCTTTTATATACATTATATCTATATCTATATATATAGATAGATAGATATAATGTCACACTCTGGCCTAGAGTGAGGGTAGTTTGACTGGAATAGAGGTGGTTTAGCCTTAAAATGTTGAGAAAAAAGGCTGCAGGTTGCAAGACAGAGTCCACTTGAAGAAAAAATGTAATGTTTTAAAGTCTCCAGCAGCATCCCAAAAACATGCCAACACCAGTCGGAGTCGTCCAGCTCGGAGGCAAACCATTCTGGTTCTGATTCCAATTTGCTGCGTTTCTTGATTCCAATCCCTCTACAGAGAGGTGGAAGACATTTCAAACTGGGGGGTGTGATGTGGAGGATCGTGCTTCATCAGGCAACAGGTCTCAATTGACATACGTCTGTCTGGTTCGAATCCCGGCTGGGGCCCTTCTGTGTGGAGTTAGCATGTTCTCCCCGTGTCTGCGTGGGTTTTCTCCGGGTTCTCCGGTTTCCTCCCACAGTCCAAAGACGTGCAGGTGTTCGGTTCATTGATGACTCTAAATCACCCGTAGGTGTGAATGGTTGTCTGTCTCTGTTCGTCTCTATGTGTCCTGTGATAGACTGGCGTCCTGTCCAGGGTGGACCCCGCCTCACGCCCGATGTCAGCTTGAATGGACTTCTAATAAGGGGCCTAGTCACCTGGGTTGCATTTTGGTTTCTCCCATCCAACAAAGTGTGAGACTCCATTGCTGAAGAGCTCTTTTAAAAATACAGTGACTCACTTCGCTTCATATTCAGTGAGTGTGGTTAAAGAGGGAGTCATGCTCTTGACAAGTGTCCGTCTCAGTGCCGGTGTCTTGGGTCCGTCCCACGGGACAACTGCTCCTCCTCCTGCCTCGTATTGTGTTTAAGGAGCAGAGAGGAGAACACTCATGATCGTGATTACACACCTGCTCCCTCTCTCTCTGTCTTTGTCTGCCTCACTTTTAGCCTCGCCGCCCGTGCTAACACACACGCGTCACACGGTCCCTCCATGCGAAGCTATGCAGACACACGCCCACACTCACACACCAGCCCTACAAATCTAATCAGGTGCCGTTTCCTCTGAGAATAGATCAGGGAAGGTGCAGCACCCGTAGGGAGCTGGTTAAGTGTGTGTGTGTGTGTGTGTGTGTGTGTGTGTGTGTGTGTGTGTGTGTGTGTGTGTGTGTGTGTGTGTGTGTGTGTGTGTGTGTGTGTGTGTGTGTGTGTGTGTGTGTGTGTGTGTGTGTGTGTGTGTGTGTGTGTGTGTGTGTGTGTGTGTGTGTGTGATCTCCATCTGATTAGTGCAGAGTGGGGAAGATGAAGGAGTCCACTTCCAGCCAATCACTGTGTCTTAGTGTGTGTGTGTGTGTGTGAAGTAATGTGATAGTGTCTCTCTCAGAGGATCGGTCATCGGACACCCAGATCATTTTCAATTTTCTACATCATTTGTTGCGCACATTTATCCGCAGCAGTTACCGAGGGAGTGAACCTCTGCTGATGTTACACACACATTAACACTAAAACTGAAAAACATGAAGCGTTGCACTATCGACAAGCCGACCACTGTGTTCAGACTTCTTCTTGTTTTAATGACACAGGGCCGTATTTAGTTCAGTGTGTGTGCTGAACGTTTAATTAAATAATAAACCAAACAAGCTCTCAGAGTGGAATTTTCCCGCCGGGTTGGAAATTAGCGGCCGCCATCAGCCGGTCTAAAGGCAGCTTGATAGCAGCGCGGATTAGGAGTTGTGCTCAAGTTAGTTCTTTTCCTCTGCACACCTGGACAGTGGTGTGCACAGGGGGGGCAGGGGGCCCAAGTGTTGAAAAAAACATGCTAAAGTGCCGCCTGGGGGCCAAAATGTGTGATAAAGTGCCCTCTAGGAGCGAAGACGCCCTAAAGTGTCCCCTTTAGTGTGCCCTCTAGGAGGGAAGACGCGCTAAAGTGTCCCCTGGGGGACAAAAAAGTGCCCTCTAGGAGCGAGGACACATTGAAGTGTCTCCTGGGGGCCAAAACGTGTGCTGAAGTTCCCTCAAGGAGCGAAGACGCGCTAAAGTGTCCCCTTTAGTGCGCCCTCTGGGAGCGAAGACGCGCCAAATTGTCCCCTGGGGGCCAAAACCCATGCTAAAGTGCCCTCTAGGAGCGAAGACGCGCTAAAGTGACCCCTTTAGTGCGCCCTCTAGGAGCGAAGACGTGCTAAAGTGTCCCCTGGGGGCCAAAATCTGTGCCAAAGTGACCTCTTCAGTGGCGCGGACGCCCTATATGTGGCCATTTTTTCCCCTTGTTGCCCCTGCCCAAAAAGTCTGTGCACGCCACTGCGTCTGGGTAATGCGGTCGGATGTGCATCATCACGTTGGACGTGTTTCCGTTCTCCCCGTCCTCGTCTGACACACGTCTCCCTCTCTGTTGCTGTTGTGTCTGACAGGGTCCTGCAGGTGGGTCCTCCAGCTCCGCTCTTTCATTCGTGCTCGCTGCAGAGTGACTGACGCGCATACCAAGCAGCCTGGCGTGCCATCCTCAGCACCTGCTGTTATTGGCTGAAGAGTTTCCAGGCAGAACTTGCACTTGGTTCAGTGGTTCTGCGGTACGGGCATCGGTCTACATATGTAGATTAGGGCTGATGCGCCTCTCTAAACCACTGCCGCCATGGCCCTAGTACCCGGACCTGGAGGAATATAAATGAGTACATGAATGAACAAAACATTCTTAAAACAGGGACAACAACCCAACAGAACAGACGAAACCATTCACTTTGAGGTACCTATCTCATCTCATCTTCAACCTCTTATCCGGGGTCAGGTCTCGGGGGTTGCAACTTTAGCAGGGGACCCCAAACTTCCCTTTCCCGGGCCACATTAACCAGCTCTAACTGGGGGATCCTGAGGCGTTCCCAGGCCAGTGTGGAGATCTAATCTCTCCACCTGGTCCTGGGTCTTCCCCGAGGCCTCCTCCCAGCTGGACGTGCCTGGAACACCTCCCTAGGGAGGCGCCCAGGGTTCATCCTTACCAGATGATCCTGAACCACCTCAACTGGCTCCTTTCAACGCAAAGGAGCAGCGGCTCTACTCCGAGTTCCTCACGGATGCTGAACTTCTCCCCCTCTCTCTAAGGGAGACTCCAGCCCCCCTCCTGAGGAAACACAGTTCACACGCTTGGACCTGGACCTGGTTCTTTGGGTCCTGACCCAGCTTTCATGACCACAGGTGAGGGTAGGAACCAGGACTGAGCGGTAGATCCAGAGCTTTGCCTTCCTCAGCTCTCTTTTGGTCACAACGGTGCGGTAGAGCGACTGCAGCTCCGCCCCCGCTAATTTGTACAGTGTACAAAAGTGTAGAGGCCACAGCTTTGAATGACTTCAGCACATCTGCCCCCAATCTGCGTTTAGACCAACGCGACGGAAGTTGCAGCGGTGTGAACTGACCCGTCTCATCTGGACTCAAACCGGCTGATGTTGTCTCCTGCGGTTCAGTTCGTCAAATCACCTGCAGCTGGTTTTAGAACAAAGCACACACATCACCTGTTTTAACAGCAGCCAATCAAGTCTGAGCAACGTCCGCTGGTCAAGTCACTTACAGAGAGAGAGAGAGGGGTAGAGCGAGCAAAACAGCGATACCATGAAGAAACCTGAAATGCAGCTGTAGCAAGTATCTCACTGTCTCTGTCCTTATTTATATTTTATAACGCTTCAAATTATATCCAGCTACAAACAAAAAGCTTGAAAAGTCAGAAGTTAGAACAGAAGTACAGTTGTTGCTATGGAGACGATGCACCGTCTCGCCTCTACTCACTGGTGTAAACGGGCAGGTTTCAGAACGCTGCAGACTCGGACACTGCTCGTCTCGTTGTGAAGCTTTGGTCTGAACTGGGCGCGCCTCATTACTTTGTTGACAAGGCTTTTCCAGAGAGTCTCTATGGGGTTTAGATCTTGACTGACACGTCCTCTGCCAATTCTAACTGACCTCTTTACACACTTTGGATTCCCAGTCCGACGCTGACACCAGCATGATCTACCATCGGTGTACTGCAGACCTTTTTCCTCGGCCCCTCTCTGGAGGACGCATCGTGTTACAGAAAGGTCCAACACTCTCTTCTGTCTCAATCCTAACATCTGCATTGATGATTCAAGCAGAGAGCCCTGAGTCCTGGAGCCCTGTGAGTACAAACGGGCCTGGAGCGGGGGACAAGGACCCTAAAGCACGGGGCACGGGACGGAGGCACAGTGGGAGGGCGCCCTTAAACTTCAGGCCCCTGCGGAGAACTGGAACTACGGGATCACGCGGCTGATAAATAGTTCCTGCACAGGGAGATGTGATATTCCTCTGGGCTTCACTCACTCTCAAAGGAGCAAATCATAGTCCCACAAAAACTCTAAAAGTGCCTCTTCACAGTGGTTCAGACCTCTGCAGCGGCGCCGTGCGATCTCTCATTTATCTTGTGGCGATGGAAATCTAATCTCTATCTGCAGCGTCTTATAATAGAAGAGGGAACGGGCGACCTCTGACTCCCTCCCCATATCTGCCTGTCTGGATCTGTTTCTCTGTCTGAGGCGTAGCATGCCGCTCCGCTGCCTCCTGCTCCGCGCTGACAGATGTTATTGGGCTCCAGAAAAACACATGAGCACCAGGTCCAAAATTAACACTCGCCAAATGTCATTTCACTTTGTCTGTTTTAGAAAAAATCAATAGAAGGCCACTCTCCATTCCTGCTGCGAGCTCAGCGAGACGATACAATTTAAATGCCATGTGTGGGCTATAGTTAGTTCATGCTGCTTGTGTCTCCATTTTCCTTATTTTTAGTCATTTTGCATCTTTTTGTGGTGGTTTTGCATCTATTTTTAGTCATTTTGCATCTTTTTGTGGTGGTTTTGCATCTATTTTTAGTCCTTTTGCATCTTTTTGTGGTGGTTTTGCATCTATTTTTAGTCATTTTGCATCTTTTTGTGGTGGTTTTGCATCTATTTTTAGTCATTTTGCATCTTTTTCTGGTGGTTTTGAATCTATTTTTAGTCATTTAGCATCTTTTTGTGGTAGTTTTGCATCTATTTTTAGTCATTTTGCATCTTTTTGTGGTGGTTTTGCATCTATTTTTAGTCATTTTGCATCTTTTTGTGCTGGTTTTGCATCTAATTTTAGTCATTTTGCATCTTTTTGTGGTGGTTTTGCATCTATTTTTAGTCATTTTGCATCTTTTTGTGTTGGTTTTGCATCTATTTTTAGTCATTTTGCATCTTTTTGTGGTGGTTTTGCATCTATTTTTACTCATATTGCATCTTTTTGTGGTGGTTTTGCATCTATTTTAAGTCACTTTGCATCTTTTTGTGGTGGTTTTGCATCTATTTTTAGTCATTTTGCATCTTTTTGTGGTGGTTTTGCATCTATTTTTACTCATATTGCATCTTTTTGTGGTGGTTTTGCATCTATTTTTAGTCATTTTGCATCTCTTTGTGTTGGTTTTGCATCTATTTTTAGTCATTTTGCATCTTTTTGTTGTGGTTTTGCATCTATTTTTAGTCATTTTGCATCTTTTTGTGGTGGTTTTGCATTTTTTGTGGTGGTTTTGCATCTATTTTTACTCATATTGCATCTTTTTGTGGTGGTTTTGCATCTATTTTTAGTCATTTTGCATCTCTTTGTGTTGGTTTTGCATCTATTTTTAGTCATTTTGCATCTTTTTGTTGTGGTTTTGCATCTATTTTTAGTCATTTTGCATCTTTTTGTGGTGGTTTGCATCTATTTTTAGTCATTTTGCATCTTTTTGTGGTGGTTTTGCATCTATTTTTAGTCATTTTGCATCTTTTTCTGGTGGTTTTGAATCTATTTTTAGTCATTTAGCATCTTTTTGTGGTGGTTTTGCATCTATTTTTAGTCATTTTGCATCTTTTTGTGGTGGTTTTGCATCTATTTTTAGACATTTTGCATCTTTTTGTGGTGGTTTTGCATCTATTTTTAGTCTTGCATCTTTTTGTGCTGGTTTTGCATCTATTTTTAGTCATTTAGCATCTTTTTGTGGGTGGTTTTGCATCTATTTTTTAGTCATTTTGCATCTTTCTGTTGGTGGTTTTGCATCTATTTTTAGTCATTTTGCATCTTTTAATGGTGGTTTTGCATCTATTTATAGTCATTTTGCACCTTTTTGTGGTGGTTTTGCATCTCTTTTTAGTCATTTTGCATCTTTTTGTGGTGGTTTTGCATCTATTTTTAGTCATTTTGCATCTTTTTGTGGTGGTTTTGCATCTATTTTTGGGCATTTTGCAGGATAACCATCCTGCGTCTGTTGAGTCAAAATGGCAGCAGTGTTGAAGACGGCGGTGGTCTGTGAGACACTAAAGACGTCCCAGAGTGTGGACGGAGAATTCCACACGTTGGTTTGACTCTTTCAGTGTTTCAGGATGTCCATCGGGGCTTCGATGACTCGCTCGCTCCTGATATTCACGCCACTTTTTTGCTTTTTGCGTCCGGTGCCCGACACTGCCCCCACGATTTCAGGTGGTACTGCAGCGTTTGGTTCGTATCCGTACGCATCCGCGAGCTTTCAGGATATGTGCTCAAATATAGACGGATGCTCAGAAGACAATAGACAGAAGGCTCTGTCTGTATCCGTATCCGTCTCTAACATAGAGCATAAATGAGCCTTAAGGCGGCGGGCGTGTGTAGCTCAGCCGGCGGCCTGAGCTCTCAGGTGCTACAGGAAACCCCCGGCTAGGTGTTCATAGTTTTATGAATATATAAAAAATGTATGAACCTGGACTCGAACTAGGGACCTTTAACGTCTGTGCTAAATGTGCGTTTTTGCAAAAAATGTCATATTTCTTTAAACACTTTCTCTCCTCCTGCTCTCTCTCTCTCTCTCTTTCTCTCTCTCTCTCTCTTTCTTTCTTTGTCACCTTCCTTCTCATCCTCACTTTGTCGCCTCCATCAGCCCAGGTGGTGCCGCGTCTTTCTCTTTTTCATTATCATTGTAACACGCCCGCCATCCCTCATTCCCACGTCCTCATCCCTACTCTCTCTCTCTCTCTCTCTCTCTCTCTCCGTCACACTTTCTTCTTACTTTATCTCACTTCTCTTTCTCACTTTCTTCCTCTTGTCTTTTTTTACTGTCTCTGGGCTTCTGTCTGTCAAGTTGTTGTTTAATTGCTTCGCTCTTTCTTCGTCTATTCTCTCTCTCCCTCTCTCTCCCTCTCTCTCTCTCCCTCTCTCTCCCTCTCTCTCTCTCTCTCTCTCTCTCTCTCTCTCTCTCTCTCTCCCTCTCTCTCTCTCTCTCTCTCTCTCTCTCTCTCCCTCTCTCTCCCTCTCTCTCTCTCTCTCTCCCTCTCTCTCTCTCCCTCTCTCTCCCTCTCTCTCTCTCTCTCTCTCTCTCTCTCTCTCTCTCTCTCAGTAGATGATAACGTTAATATCAGTAGAGAGCTCCACGATCAAAGAGTCTATGATGAATATTAATTATAAGACAATTACTGCTTGGAGAGATATGATATGAGATATGAGAGCTGTACACACACACACACACACACACACACACACACACACACACACACACACACACACACACACACACACACACATGCTGTTTACGGTGCTAAACCTCCTAAAGCTCATTAATGCCCATAAGGACAAATAAACAAATATGCACATCACACATAAAAAGCGTAAACCTGTGTATGTGTGTGTGAAGGACGCTCTCTCTCTCTCTCTCTGCGCTTCACACATTACTCACTTTGCTTTTCCTTTCATGTGGATTCAAAAAAAAGACTTTAATGTATTCATCACGCAGAAGTGGGACAAGGTTTCTCTTTTGTAAGTCACAGTTCTGTATCAAGTCCTGGCTGCGAAAACCCTTTTCTGCAGTTTCCATGCAACACTTTAAACCTTGTTCTCAATTATGTTTCCAGAGAGCGACGCATTGTGAAACCGCAGCGGGTTCAAACGCGGCGGTTGATGTTGTGGAGTGAAAATCAATCGGTTCAGGTTCAGGGAAAGATTGTGGTTTTGTGTTAAAACGTTAACACGGACGTAACTCAGTTAACTCTTGGTGTCACACAGGACTTGAACAGGGGTCTTCTGTGGGAACGCCCTGTGTTTGCGTGACCCCTTCATCCTCCGTGACCTCCACCCTGACCTGTACGTCTGCACACGTTGATTAGAAACATTTGTGACACTTGGTTTGTTGTACGGGAACATGGTTTTTAGGAGGCAGAGCTGATGAAGAGCTCACAATCATGAGTCAAAGTCCTGAACAAATCATTCTGGGTCCTTCATCTGATTTGATTTGACTAATAAGTAACCTGGGGTACACGGTGGTGTAGTGGTTAGCACTGTCGCCTCACAGCGAGAAGGTGTGGAGATTGTATGTTCTCCCCGTGTCTGCACATTTACACACCCATGCGCAGCACGGGGAGCAATTCAGGGTTCAGTGTCTCGCCCAAGGACACTTCGACATGTGGACCAGGGGAGGTGGGGGTGGTGATCGAACCGCCAATCTCTCAAATGGAGGACGACCCACTCTTTTATTGAGCCACAGTCGCCCCATAAACTGTGTACTGATAAATGCTCGGTGCTGTCCGTGGTGCTGAAGTAGCCTTCCTCGGTGGTGTAGTGGTTAGCACTGTCGCCTCACAACAAGACAGTTCCTGGTTCGAATCTATAATCTATAATAATAACCTGCGATAGTAGATGGTGATTAAAATAGCATTCATTCATTCATTCATCAACGGGGTCGCTGTAGCCGATCCCAGCTGACATGGGGCGTGAGGCGGGGTCCAACCTGGACAGGACGCCAGTCTATCACAGGACACATAGAGACGAACAGAGACAGACAACCATTCACACCTGCGGGTGATTTAGAGTCATCAATGAACCGAACACCTGCACGTCTTTGGACTGTGGGAGGAAACCGGAGAACCCGGAGAAAACCCACGCAGACACGGGGACAACATGCAAACTCCACACAGAAGGGCCCCAGCCGGGATGATTGCCCAGAACAAACGTCACCCTAGCGTCAGCCGAACGTGCACCTGTTTGCCACTGACAATAACAATCATTTGTAAATAATCAGCAGAAAGTTTTGCATGCAGTTTTTTTCGTCTTTGCATGTGAATGTGATGATCTGAGGTGTCGACTCCCTGCTGCTCTGCTCCGACAACTACGCCTTTCCGTGTGTTTCTGTGTGTGTGTGTGTGTGTGTGTGCGTGTGTGTGTGTGTGCGTGTGTGTGTGCGTGTGCGTGTGCGTGTGCGTGATCTGATCTCATCAGCAGTTCATTTGTAGTTCATTAGCTGTTTGGTTTGTTCACAGTTCCTCTGTATGCTTGTCTGATTACATATCTACCCTGTGGTCATGTGATCCTCCTACTCGCTGTGTGATTGTGTGATCTCTGCATGTATAAGGTGTGTGTGTGTGTGTGTGTGTGTGTGTGTGTGTTTAATTATAGCAGCTGTAAATAGGTCACACCATAGCTTCTCTCTGCTAATATGAACGTTTCTGCCAGGGACAACAATCGATAGCAGCTCACTTCTACCTGCATCTCTTTATCCCTGCGACGCTTCACGTCTCTCTGTTATTGTTGTTAGCTGTGATTTTTCACAAAACCCCCACAATGCTAATGAAATGAACATCAGACGGCAGGAGGTCACACTTCTGTGTCCGCCCTCTGCGAGTTAGCATCACAGTCTGTACGGTACATAAAGACATGCAACTCTGTGAAAGTGAAGCTGAAACATCTGGATTCACCCCCGTGGGTCGTCTCCACATGTTAGCAGACGGGACACAATCCTCCAATAGTTGATTGTTTCTATCCTTGTTGGTCATTCAGTTCGTTCATCATGTGTTGTTGTTGATTTTAATGTGTTATATGATGCTATGAAAACAGGGTGAGATGTTAATACTGACAGCTGTGATTCAATAAATCATACATGGGATGATGCCAGAATTAGCCAAAAGCCTAATTTTTTGGCTGTAGTCCCCTGGCATCATCTCATCTCATCTTCAGCCTCTTATCCGGGGTCGGTTCGTGGAGGCAGCAGCTCCAGCAGGGGACCCCAAACTTCCCTTTCCCGGCCTCATTAACCAGCTCTAACTGGGGGATCCTGAGGCGTTCCCAGGCCAGTGTGGAGATCTAATCTCTCCACCTGGTCCTGGGTCTTCCCGAGGCCTCCTCCCAGCTGGACGTGCCTGGAACACCTCCCTAGGGAGGCGCCCAGGGTTCATCCTTACCAGATGATCCTGAACCACCTCAACTGGCTCCTTTCAACGCAAAGGGGTCTTGGGGGGCTGGAGCCGATCCCAGCTGACATCGGGCGTGAGGCGGGGTCCACCCTGGACAGGACGCCAGTCTATCACAGGACACATAGAGACGAACAGAGACAGACAACCATTCACACCTACGGGTGATTTAGAGTCATCAATGAACCGAACACCTGCACGTCTTTGGACTGTGGGAGGAAACCGGAGAACCCGGAGTAAACCCACGCAGACACGGGGAGAACATGCAAACTCCACACAGAAGGGCCCCAGGGATTCGGACCAGTAACCCTCTCACTGTGAGGCGACAGTGCTAACCACCACATCACAGGACATATTGAGGAAACAAAATCAGTTGAGTTTCTGTTGCAATTTGTTAAACGTTGACTCCTATTTCCGGCTTAAAATGACTGGACAATTAGGGAAAGGAGGAATATTACGCCTCGGGTTCGCGCAGACAGCACATCAGACTGCAGCTCCAGCCTGGATGCCAGTGTGACACACTTTCTATATGAAACGCCTTTTGTTTCCCCATATCTCTGCCCACAGTGTGCAGCGCTGAGGCGGTCACTGATGGCTGAGGGACAAGGGTCCGCGCCTTCGTCGCCTCCAGCCAGTCTCATATAATCGAACCCGCCGAACTGCTTTAATGAAGCTGTCAAACATACTGTACACTGTTTAATTATTCACCACTGTGAAGCAGGCTGTGTGTATGGGACTCCATATAGGCAGTGCATCAGTAATAGGAGCCATACGCCTTAAAGTATTAATGAAGCTGAAGGTGGAAACTCAACCCCCTGTAGAAGTCAAATCACAGTCCATCCTCACTGAGGTAAATGGATCCAAATGGACAACCAGGGCGGAGACGACCCATTACACCAACTATCACCATCAGTCTTCTATGAACCTTGAACCAACATCATGATGTTAATGGTTGAATATAGAGAATGAGCAGAACAGCTCCATCTAGTGTCTCAAGATTGCAGCAGTGGGGTTGCCAGGTTGGTCAGACCCGGCCCAGTAGCTCCAGGAGACCGGAGTCTGTTTGAGCCTGTTTGAACCCGTGCCCTCCGGAAAATCACAGCATAAAAACAAAGATTAGAGGAGTTTGACTGACAGTTAGCGTTAGCCGTTAGCATTAGCCGTTCCAGCTAAGTGCAGATGAAAGTGATGTTAGCATCAAGGAGAAGCGCAGCCATGTGGGCGTGCGTTTGAATAGCGTTTCTCTCCTTTCTCTCAGTCCATGGAGTGAATGCTCGGAGTTTGAGTGACAGTTAGTGTTAGCCGTTGGCATTAGCCGTTCCAGCTAAGTGCAGATGAAAGTGATGTTAGCATCAGGGAGAAGCGTAGCCATGTGGGCGTGCGTTTGAATGGCGTTCCTCTCCTTTCTCTCAGTCCATGGAGTGAATGCTCGGCCTATAGTGACTCTGGTTGTTGCCCGTCTCCGCTCACTCAGCTGCTGGGACAAAGAACGCCCCCTTCACTGAGGCTCCGAAGCAGCTGCAGGATTGGCTAACTCCATTTCACCCGGTGCCAGCCTAAAGTAGCTGCACCCAACAACAGACAACACTGGCAACCAGCTACGCCCAACGCTATTGGCTGCTAAATCATTATGTGTCTCCCTGAGGTTTGTACTGTTGTAAACACCGTAGATACATTCTCCTGTAGGTCCTTGTTTATCCGTAGAAGCAGTGTGGGTGATGAATGCGGTGCTGGTAGAATAATTGACCTGATCTTGGGATGAACCTGTGACTGTGGGTGGGCGGAGGAAAAACAAAATCTGCTTCCTGTCTTGGATGCCGTGTGATTAGAGCACGATGTCCTGAACACAACTCTGGCTCTATGAGCTGCTGGCACACACACACACGGCAGGTTCACCGCCACGTTATACAGATTAAGAAGAACGAGGTCGCGGGTCCAAGCGTCTGAAATGTGTTTCCTCAGGAGGGGTTCTGGAGTCTCCCTTAGAGAGAGGGGGAGAAGTTCAGCATCCGTGAGGAACTCGGAGTAGAGCCGCTGCTCCTTTGCGTTGAAAGGAGCCAGTTGGGGTGGTTCAGGATCATCTGGTAAGGATGAACCCTGGGCGCCTCCCTAGGGAGGTGTTCCAGGCACGTCCAGCTGGAAGGAGGCCTCTGGGAAGACCCAGGACCAGGTGGAGAGATTAGATCTCCACACTGGCCTGGGAACGCCTCAGGATCCCCCAGTTAGAGCTGGTTAATGTGGCCCGGGAAAGGGAAGTTTGGGGTCCCCTGCTGGAGCTGCTGCGCCCGTGACCCGACCCCGGATAAGAGGCTGAAGATGAGATGCATGTAAAGTACAGTAATGCAGCACATACTGACACACCTACAGTGTAAGTCAGCACCCACATATGTTATGTTACCGTGTGTGATGGCAGGTTCGTGCATCTTTCTGAATAATTTCTTGGCGACGCTTTGGTTGTCTCGTGAGTGCCGCAGAATCGCTCGGATACAGTCTCCCTCCTGCCTTCTCCGTTCTGCTCCATTAATCAACAGCGTCACTAAATAGACTCTCTGCCATCAGCGGCCCTAAATTGCTTCCAAGATGAACAGCTAAAAGCAACACTTTGAAATTACTTTTAAAATTAACTACCAAAGTCAGCGGCTCCAAATTGGCTGCAGAATGATCAATTAAGAGCAACAGACCTAAATAGCCCTGGAAATGAACACTGAGAAACAACAGACGTAACTTATAATGAACAAATGCAAAGTTTATATCCAAAGTGCTGTAATGCATATTGACTTTAGGGGGGAAACAACGCGGAGAGACACAACACAAGTAATCAAGACATATCTTCAGCAGTTTGAAAACACAGGTGCAGCATTTAGAACGGGAAGATAGTGTTTGTACTCAGGCGTCAGGGGCGTGGCGTGCTATTTGCATCCAGTTTTGCTGCCTACACCTAACCGAACTGTGAAAATAATACGTTTTCAACAACTGTTTCTCCCAGGGCTCAAACCCAGGTCTCCTAAGTCCTGATATTTAACCACTCATCTGTCGTAACCTGCCACTGCTGTGTACTACATACTCATGAATTAGCGCTGAACCAAATACATGCATGGTAAGGGACATAAGGGCATAACATTTCCCGGCGCGCAGCATAAACAGATGACCGTTCACAGCAGAGCAGACCGGCCGACCAATCAGAGCACCCTAGGCCTTTCTGGAGGGGGTGGTGGTGGGGGTGAATCTCAGTCAGAGCCTGCCACACAGAGGTGCTGCACGGGTGCTGCAGCAATGGACAATATGACAATACAATGTGTTTTTAAAGATCAAAGTATGTAAACCTATTGTAGAACCTGCCCCTAGTGGACACTCAGAGAACTGACGTTTTTTGGAGCTTCCTGATTGGATCAAACAGGAAGTTGCTGTGGTGGGGGCTTGGTTTAATGCTTGTAGTGGCCAAACTTTCCTCAATGCAGCCTTAAATTTAAGTTAAAGGACCCAAAGAACAAGGTCGCGGGTCCAAGCGTCTGAAATGTGTTTCCTCAGGAGGGGGTCTGGAGACTCCCTTAGAGAGAGGGGGAGAAGTTCAGCATCCATGAGGAACTCGGAGTAGAGCCGCTGCTCCTTTGTGTTGAAAGGAGCCAGTTGAGGTGGTTCAGGATCATCTAGTAAGGATGAACCCTGGGCGCCTCCCTAGGGAGGTGTTCCAGGCACGTCCAGCTGGGAGGAGGCCTCGGGGAAGACCCAGGACCAGGTGGAGAGATTAGATCTCCAGACTGGCCTGGGAACGCCTCAGGATCCCCCAGTTAGAGCTGGTTAATGTGGCCCGGGAAAGGGAAGTTTGGGGTCCCCTGCTAAAGCTGCTGCCCCTGAGACCCGACCCCGGATAAGAGGCTGAAGATGAGATGACATAGAATGATTCAGATATCAGGTGTATGCTGCTAATCTAGTGTTAGCCTTTTGTGTATTATGCTTATACCTGTATGTGAAATCACAAAGATTATATTAGACTTCAATACCTTTATAAACCATGGCAACAACAAGCTGCGTGTGTTTTGTGAATGTGCAGTGCATTGAGATCTCAGGGACAGGCTTAATTTAATACTGTGAAGGCTCATGTGTGTGTGTGTCTTTTTGTTGTTGAATATTTTAATTTGGACGTTGAACTTCCTGTGAGGCACTGATTCACTCTGTTGTTTTTTTCTGGAGGGATGTTTTTACTCCAACCAAGTGGAAAAACTCTGGATTTCATCACCCAAAACAGCAGATGCTCCGCTTCACCTGTGATTCTTTGCACACTAATTAGATTGGAAATGCGAAGTGGTCCACGTCGGGTCATGTGTTCGTTAACAGGCTTGTGCGCGGAGGTTTGTAAGTAAAGAGGAACGAAACTAAATTGGTATGAGTCTGTGTGTGTGTTCTCAGTCGTCCAGGTCGACGTTATCCTCAATTTCAGACAAAAGCAACTGGACTGGTCCAGTCCCAGCCCGGTCCTGGTCCTGGTCCTGGTCAGATGCGTACATGAACTGATGAAGCCTCTTGGATGAGAGGTGAAACGTCTTCCTAGACAAATAACCGAGTCCAGCTGCTTTTGACTGAAATTGCTTTGAGGATAAATTGGTGTGGAGTTTCTTTCTACACTGGTGACCCTCAGTTAGGGCGCCCTCCCACTTTGCGCCCGTCCCGTGCCCCGTGCTTTAGGGTACTTGCCCCCGCTCCCCCCTCCAGGCCCGTTTGTACTCACACTACCTGGGCCTCGAAAATGCTGTTAGCACCAAACATCAACACCAATAACTGTTGGACTCCTCTCACCGCCACGTCCACGTTATACAGATTGGTGCAAATGTAAGTGTGTGTGTGTATACATGCTGGGAATGGAGGGGGGGGGGGGTTCATGTGTGTGAGGAGAGGACTGTGAGTTGAGGAGCTGGACCGCCCTGGACCCAAAGTTAGCCCTTCTTCCTGTGTCCTGCAGACAGGGCAGTGAAGCCTCCGACCCCAA
>NC_139830.1:1986825-2041825 GCF_963691815.1 Echiichthys vipera | reverse complement strand
GATCAGGTCTCGGGGTCAGCAGCTTTAGCCGGGGACCCCAAACTTCCCTTTCCCGGGCCACATTAACCAGCTCTAACTGGGGGATCCTGAGGCGTTCCCAGGCCAGTGTGGAGATCTAATCTCTCCACCTGGTCCTGGGTCTTCCCCGAGGCCTCCTCCCAGCTGGACGTGCCTGGAACACCTCCCTAGGGAGGCGCCCAGGGTTCATCCTGATCGGGATCGAGAGCTGGTTAATGTGGCCCGGGAAAGGGAAGTTTGGGGTCCCCTGCTGGAGCTGCTGCGCCCGCGACCCGACCCCGGATAAGAGGCTGAAGATGATGATGATGATGATGATGAGCGGTTCCCAAAAGTATAATGTCATATCAGCACTGTAGCAGTGAAGCATTATAATTAAACATTAAACCTGAAGACACTGTCAAGAAAGAAAGCAGAGAAAAATAAGTCTAAATGAATAAAAAATGAATAAAATAAGTATTAAAATAAATAAATAATAATATTGGATGACTATATAATAAGTATGAGGGCTGTAAATGGTACAAAACACAACAAATAACATTAATTACGCAGTACCTGTTTCCTAAATGAGGTCTTACTCTCGCAGCAATTAATCAGGCGGTGTGTTGCGTGCAGGGCGGTGATAAGGCAGGAAATGACCCTTTTCTCTGGTCTCCACGCTTGTTTGAGCCTCGGTTTGCCACAGTGAGGAGACGAGTGACAGGAGGAGACGACAAGTGTGTTCAAAGCTGCTTATTTGGCTTCTGTCGGACGGTTCTTCAGGTCACTTTGACGCCTTTCTGACAGCTCCGTACACAACACAACAAACTGGGCAGTTCTGTGCAATGTTTGTTTCTGTTGATCATTTATAAGAGACTGCTCGTGGTTATCGTTTTCACTGTCAATCAAGTTCATGTTCCTAAGCATTCAGTGCAGAGGAGGAGGAGGAGGAGGAAGAGGGAGAGGAGGAAGAGGAGGGAGAGGAGTAGGAGGGAAAGGAGGAGGAAGAGGGAGAGGAGTAGGAAGAGGAAGAGGAGAAAGAGGAGGAGGAGGAAGAAGAGGAGGAGGAGGGAGAGGAGGAGGAAGAGGAGGAGGAGGAAGAGGAGGAGGAGGAGGAGGAAGAGGAGGAGGAGGAGGAAGAGGAGGAGGAGGGAGAGGAGGAGGAGGACGAGGGAGAGGAGGAGGAGGAATAGGAGGAGGAGGAAGAGGAGGGAGAGGAGGAGGAGCAGGAGGAGGAGGAAGAAGATGAGGAGGAGGAAGAGGAGGAGGGAGGAAGAGGAGAAGGATTAGGAGGGTGAGGAGGAGGAAGAGGAGGAGGAGGAGGGAGAGGAGGAGGGAGAGGAGGAGGAGGGAGAGGAGGGGGAGGAGGGAGAGGAGGAGGAGGAGGAGGAGAAGTAGGGAGAGGAGGAAGAGGAGGAGGGAGAGGAGGAAGAGGAGGTGGAGGAGGAGGAGGGCTATGAAGAAGAGGAGGAGGAGGAAGAGAAGGAGGAGGAAGAGGAGGAGGAGGAAGAGGAGGGAAAGGAAGAGTAGGAGGGAGTGGAGGAGGAGGAGGAGGAGGAGGGAGAAGAGGAAGAGGAGGAGGGAGAGGAAGAGGAGGAGGAGGGAGAGGAGGAGGAAGAGGAAGAAGAGGAGGATGGAGAGGAAGAAGAGGAGCAGGAGGTGGAGGAGGAGGAGGGCTATGAAGAAGAGGAGGAGGAGGAAGAGAAGGAAAAGGAGGAGGAAGAGGAGGAGCAGGAGGAAGAGGAGTTCGAGGAGGTGGAGGAGGAGGGCTATGAAGAAGAGGAGGAGGAGGAAGAAGAGGAAAAGGAGGAGGAAGAGGAAGAGGAGGGAGAGGAGGAAGAGGAGGAGAAGGAGGGGGAGGAGGAGGAAGAAGAGGAAGAGGAGGAGGAGGAGGGAGAGGAGGAGGAGGAAGAAGAGGGAGAGGAGGAGGAGGAGGATGGAGAGGAGGAGGAGTAAGAGGAGGAAGAGGAGGACGAGGGAGAGGAGGAAGAGGAGGAAAAGGAGGTGGAGGAGGAGGAGGGCTGTGAAGAAGAGGAGGAGGATGAAGAGAAGGAGGAGGAAAAGGAGGAGGAGGAAGAGGAGGAGGAGGAGGAGGGAGAAGAGGAAGAGGAGGAGGGAGAGGAAGAGGAGGAGAAGGGAGAGGAGGAGGAAGAGGAAGAAGAGGAGGAGGAGGAGAAGTAGGGAGAGGAGGAAGAGGAGGAGGGAGAGGAAGAGGAGGAGGGAGAGGAGGAAGAGGAGGTGGAGGAGGAGGAGGGCTGTGAAGAAGAGGAGGAGGATGAAGAGAAGGAGGAGGAAAAGGAGGAGGAAGAGGAGGGAAAGGAAGAGTAGGAGGGAGTAGAGGAGGAGGAGGAGAAGGGAGAAGAGGAAGAGGAGGAGGGAGAGGAAGAGGAGGAGGAGGGAGAGGAGGAGGAAGAGGAAGAAGAGGAGGATGGAGAGGAAGAAGAGGAGGAGGAGGAGGAAGAGGAGGAGGAAGAGGAGGAGGAGGGAAAGGAGGAGGAGGGAAAGGAGGAAAGGTTCACGTTGGTGTGATGCGGAGGTGGAGTGTTTACTGCAGATTTGGTCGATGAAAAGATTCAAAAACAGTCGACAAGACGCACAAAAACTCCGAGGTCTACGGAAAGATCTGGAAACAAAGCCACGCATCGCCATGACGTCATCAATGCGTGTGACGTGTTACGGCGTGATGACGTATAGGCAGCAAGAAGCATTCTCCGAGGCCCAGGTAGTGTGAGTACAAACGGGCCTGGAGGGGGGGACAAGGACCCTAAAGCACGGGGCACGGGACGGAGGCACAGTGGGAGGGCGCCCTTAGAGAAGTTGACTACATGACTCATGCTACTGCTGTCTACTTCCAGACAGTGCTCGCTTCTGTAAACCCTTCGTTAGACACTGAAGAGACGGACGAGAAGTTGTTTAATCCCGTTCCCAGACTCGTTCCAGATGATAGTTTAAGGTTTGGTTCACTGCGGAGGAACCGTAGATCATAAAGACCAGCTGCAGCTACCCGTAGAGTGTCGTATCTCTATAACACCAACAGGATGTGATGTCAGAGGTACCAACATAAACGGTGCATGTACGTGGGCTACGGTATCTACTCAAGCTCCTGTGTGTTGGTTCGATGGAGGGCCGTGTCGCCGTGAGTCCGTGTGTTTGATGTCAATTAAAAATGCATCGAGGAGGTCGACACTCAGCGCTTCTCCGTGGTTATATTGATTTCCTGAGCAGGCAGCTCAGACTCATATCTGATGGTAATAACGCTCGTTAAATATTCATGACGGCTTTCACTTTACATACTTAAGAGGCTGCGAGGTGCACACGTACCGATGGATCAGTGGCCATCGCTCCAAGACTGCAAAGGAAACTCAGTCTCATCTCATCTCATCTCATCTTCAGCCTCTCATCCTGGATCAGGTCTCGGGGGCAGCAGCTCCAGCAGGGGGACCCCAAACTTCCCTTTCCCGGGCCACATTAACCAGCTCTAACTGGGGGATCCTGAGGCGTTCCCAGGCCAGTGTGGAGATCTGATCTCTCCACCTGGTCCTGGGTCTTCCCCGAGGCCTCCTCCCAGCTGGACGTGCCTGGAACACCTCCCTAGGGAGGCGCCCAGGGTTCATCCAGACCAGATGATCCTGAACCACCTCAACTGGCTCCTTTCAACGCAAAGGAGCAGCGGCTCTACTCCGAGTTCCTCACGGATGCTGAACTTCTCCCCCTCTCTCTAAGGGAGACTCCAGCCCCCCTCCTGAGGAAACACTTTTCAGACGCTTGTACCCGCGACCTGGTTCTTTGGGTCCTGACCCAGCTTTCATGACCACAGGTGAGGGTAGGAACCAAGACTGACCGGTAGATCCAGAGCTTTGCCTTTCGGCTCAGCTCTGTTTTCATCACAATGGTGCGGTAGAGGAAGCTCAGTGTCCCCTAAAATGTCACCCAAGTGGTGAAATATGTTCTGCTGTGTGTTCATTTCATTGACTAAATGCGCGCAAGAAAGCTTCATGTTTAGTTCAGAACCAGAGCAACTTCCTTCCTTCTCTGTCGTGACCGATACGGGGATAACACAAAGAGACTGGACCCAAATGCAGACACGGACACGGGATACAAGTACAAACAAACGTTTCATATAAATGACAAACAAAACATGTCACACGCATTGATGACGTCATGGCGATGCGTGGCTTTGTTTCCAGATCTTTCCGTAGACCTCGGAGTTTTTGTGCGTCTTGTCGACTGTTTTTGAATCTTTTCATCGACCAAATCTGCAGTAAACACTCCACCTCCGCATCACACCAACGTCAACCTTTCACCGCCATTGTTTGAAATGTCCGCGCATGGTCCCTCCTTCTTTTTTCTACGTCCCAACAGACGCACAGGAAATGACCTCAGAACCGCCGTAGGCCTCGTGCTCGTACACGCGTGCACGCTCGTGCTCGTACATGTGCAAACGTGCTTTACAAAAGCCCACCTCTCTCAGACGGGGAGTGGACGGCAAGCGTGCCGCAGCTAGGCGTGGTACGGTTGCACTCACACTGGTCAAACGAGCTAGGCTTTACCCGTGAAACCTGTTTTGGCGTGGTGCGGATGGACAGTGTGAGTGCGCCCTATGTCCCCAGTACACGGTGACTTCGCCCTGTTATTCACTTTCTCAGTCATGCGTTCCTCCACACTCTCGGGTCTATGGGGCAGTGGGCTGGCCCGGACGCTCGGCGCCTGCACGATGATGATGCCCTTACCAGGAACTTCCCTTTCTATTTATTTTCCAACTGTATTCTGGCGTTCCTGTAACCGCTAAGCACGACTTGCTCCAGCTCACAATGTGTCATGTGTGATGAAACTGTGAACCTGTGCAAGAAAAGTAACCATCATATATAACTGAAGTCATATTAAACACGGGATACAACAGATAAGTGTTATTTATAGTTCAGATCTTTAATCTGAGAGGAGAGAGGGAGCTGTAAATGATTTTCTTTTGTTTCTCGTGTTAATAACGGCGTCATTAAAGCTGCGACTGCAGCTCCGTTAATCAATAATAAACGTAGCAGCAGCTCTAACGATCCTTTCCCCTTATTTAGCAGAGACGACTGGATGAGCTCCATTTGGTGTGTAAATGCCAAACTTAGAATGCCACTTTGTCTCCTGTGTGTGTGTGTGTGTGTGCGTGTGTGTGTGTGTGTGTGTGTGTGTGTGTTAAGCCCATTTCACAGTACAGCAACTTTGTGTGAAGGGACAGAGATTGTTCGCATGTGTGTGTGTGTGTGTATATGTGCCTGTGTGAGCCAGTGTATGAACAGCACAGTATTTGGACTTTGGTGTGTGTGTGTGTGTGTGTGTGTATGTGTGTGTGTGTGTGTGAAGAAGAGGAATGACATTAGAGCTGTATGGAGCCCAGTAAATTACAGTCACTGCCTGCATGTCTACTGTGTGTCCCTACCTCCGACTTATTTAAAGTTGCGTGGTTATAAAGTACATTAAATTCCTCACAACACATTCTTAATAATAATAATAATAACCTGAAGTACTTGAAGGAGTTCAAGGACCTCGGGATCTTGTTCACGAGTGAGGGGACGATGGAGCGTGAGTTTGGCCGGAGAATCGGAGCAGCGGGGGCGGAGCTGCAGTCGCTCTACCGCACCGTTGTGATGAACAGAGAGCTGAGGAAGACAAAGCTCTGGATCTACCGCTCAGTCCTGGTTCCTACCCTCACCTGTGGGCATGAAAGCTGGGTCAGGACCCAAAGAACCAGGTCGCGGGTACAAGCGTGTGAAATGTGTTTCCTCAGGAGGGGGACTGGAGTCTCCCTTAGAGAGAGGGGGAGAAGTTCAGCATCCGTGAGGAACTCGGAGTAGAGCCGCTGCTCCTTTGCGTTGAAAGGAGCCAGTTGAGGTGGTTCAGGATCATCTGGTAAGGATGAACCCTGGGCGCCTCCCTAGGGAGGTGTTCCAGGCACGTCCAGCTGGGAGGAGGCCTCGGGGAAGACCCAGGACCAGGTGGAGAGATTAGATCTCCACACTGGCCTGGGAACGCCTCAGGATCCCCCAGTTAGAGCTGGTTAATGTGGCCCGGGAAAGGGAAGTTTGGGGTCCCCTGCTAAAGCTGCTGCCCCCGAGACCCGACCCCGGATAAGAGGCTGAAGATGAGATGTCAGAGCGAGAAGGCCACCAATCGCCAATTCAGCTCAGTTCAGCTGCGTCTCATATTTCGGACCACTAAATGCTGCAGCGATCTGCCGTCACGTCTCTGTAACCTTTCTTTGATCTATGGGGAAGTCTGAACCTCTTACCACAACGCACCGCTTTCCCACCGTACCGGGGCCGCTGAATGGATCCTGCCAGTGTTGTGCTCTCCGTGGCGGGCCGCTCTGAGCGCGCTTAGACATTTATCATCTCACTATCGTCACGCAGCAATCTGGAGACACTTGTCACAGCTGGAAGCGCACTTATTGTTCCTGCAGCAGCCGTCGCTCGTACGACAACACACTCCATCACCCGGGGAACAAATCATGTTGTCACCTGAGCTTCTTTGTTTTTTTTTAAATCTAAAACAACAAAATGGGAGAATCATTCCCCAACAGTCAGTTCAGGTTTAAATGCTAAACTTAACCGTCTCCTTTAGTCGTCTAAACTTAACGTCTCCTTTAGTCGTCTAAACTTAACCGTCTCCTTTAGTCGTCTAAACTTAACCGTCTCCTTTAGTCGTCTAAACTTAACGTCTCCTTTAGTCGTCTAAACTTAACCGTCTCCTTTAGTCATCTAAACTTAACCGTCTCCTTTAGTCGTCTAAACTTAACCGTCTCCTTTAGTCGTCTAAACTTAACCGTCTCCTTTAGTCGTCTAAACTTAACCGTCTCCTTTAGTCGTCTAAACTTAACCGTCACCTTTAGTCGTCTAAACTTAACCGTCTCCTTTAGAGACTAAACTTAACCGTCTCCTTTAGTCGTCTAAACTTAACCGTCTCCTTTAGTCGTCTAAACTTAACCGTCACCTTTAGTCGTCTAAACTTAACCGTCTCCTTTAGTGTCTAAACTTAACCGTCTCCTTTAGTCGTCTAAACTTAACCGTCTCCTTTAGTCGTCTAAACTTAACCGTCACCTTTAGTCGTCTAAACTTAACCGTCTCCTTTAGTCGTCTAAACTTAACCGTCTCCTTTAGTCGTCTAAACTTAACCGTCTCCTTTAGTCGTCTAAACTCAACCGTCTCCTTTAGTCGTCTAAACTTAACCATCTCCTTTAGTCGTCTAAACTTAACCATCGCCTTTAGTCGTCTCAACTCAACCGTCTCCTTTAGTCATCTCAACTTAACCGTCTCCTTTAGTTGTCTAAACTTAACCGTCTCCTTTAGGGACTAAACTTAACCGTCTCCTTGCATCGTCTAAACTTAACGGTCTCCTTTAGTCATCTATCCTGAACACTGATGTAATGCCCTCACGCGTTCATGCGTGCGCGGAGAGCTAGATGTAACGTGGCAGCAGCACTTCCGCGCTGTTTTTAATCCTAAGTGATTTCTGCAACATTGATGCGAGTTAAATAAATCACAGCGTTGCATCAGAGCAGCACATGAGAGGAACACGACACGGGCATTCACAGGCAGAGCAGCAGCTATAGATAGACGTATCAATTAGTTATTAGTGTGAATCACTTTGACATTAAAGGTCGCCTCCGTTCTGCTCTGGATCAACGTTTGGCCTCTATCATGGTCCAGAGGATCCGTACAGTACGAATCCTAGAGGCCCTTAGGGCGCCCTCCCACTGTTCCTCCGTCCCGTGCCCCGTGCTTTAGGGTCCTTGTCCCCCCCTCCAGGCCCGTTTGTATTCACACTACCTGGGCCTCGGAGAATGCTTCTTGCTGCCTATACGTCATCACGCCGTAACACGTCACACGCATTGATGACGTCATGGCGATGCGTGGCTTTGTTTCCAGATCTTTCCGTAGACCTCGGAGTTTTTGTGCGTCTTGTCGACTGTTTTTGAATCTTTTCATCGACCAAATCTGCAGTAAACACTCCACCTCCGCATCACACCAACGTGAACCTTTCGCCGCCATTGTTTGAAATGTCCGCGCATGGTCCCTCCTTCTTTTTTCTACGTCCCAACAGGCGCACAGGAAACGACCTCAGAACCGCCGTAGGCCTCGTGCTCGTGCTCGTACACGTGCGCACGCTCGTGCTCGTACATGTGCAAACGTGCTTTACTAAAGCCCACCTCTCCCAAACGGGCCGTGGACGGCAAGCGTGCCGCTCCTAGACGCGGTACAGTTGCACTCACACTGTCCATCCGTACCGTGCCTGTATGTGCACGGTACGGATGGACAGTGTGAGTGCGCCCTTAGGGGCCGTCCACACGAACGTGGGCATTTTTGGAAGCGTGTGTTTCTCTGCATAGTTTGGTCCAGGGTGAAGTTTTTTGGAAAAGTCCGGTTCAGCAGTCGTGTGTGAACGGGAAAACCGAGGAAACCCGCAATTTTTTGTCGGCATAGTTTGACGTCACACTGTGTGACGGTAAACGGTCAGTTGTATCGTCATCAATGCTTGTGGCGTGTGACGTGTTACGGCGTGATGAAGCTTCTCAGAGACTGTAGTGGAACGATCAGAGTCACGGTCAAACTAAACCTGACGGGTGGCAGCAGACGCGGCTTGAACAGCGCCCTCTGGTGTTGTTAGTTGACACGGTGCCCTAGTGCGTCCGCGGAGGACGGCGTCTTCTCCCATTGTGTTTCCTCAATAACACTCTACTGCGCTTTAGATGCTCATGTCAGGCACATCTCAGCTGCTCCTGTCTCTCCATCTGGCCTCGTTCTGCTGCACAGGAAGCTCTTTGTCTGTCGTTTACTCTGCAGAACCGCGCTGACGAGCCGGAGCGGCGGAGCGGCGTTGAGGATTTAACCGCCATCCCAACGTGCTCCTAAATCCTCCCGTTCCCCTGAAACACACTCTATCTGCTGGAGCTTTAATGCACTGAAACTCTGACTAATTAAGCTTCAATTAAGACTTAAATGACTAATTTAAAGGCGTCTTAATGTGACGTGTCCTCCACCGTGTGATGACAGGTTGCTTTGTGCTGGTTCTCTTGGGTTGTGACAGAACACACTTAGCGGTATATTATCGGTGTGATCTGCTTTAGTTGACGTGATGGGACATAAATGTTTCTGTGTGTGTTTGAAATGGAAATCCCACATTAATCCGTTTAATTGATGGTTTTGTATCTGTTCAAATGTTGAAAGGAGGTCGAAGAGGCTGAAGAAGAAAGAGAGGAGACAGGAGGGAGTGGAGGAACAGCTAGAGGTAGTGCATATGTGACTGAGGGGCGTGACACACACACACACACACACACTCACACACACACACAGGCTGATCGACTATTGGTCTTTAAGGGCGCCCTCCCACTGTGCGTGCGTCCCGTGCCCCGTGCTTTAGGGTCCTTGTCCCCCCCTCCAGGCCCGTTTGTACTCACACTACCTGGGCCTCGGAGAATGCTTCTTGCGGCCTATACGTCATCACGCCGTAACACGTCACACGCATTGATGACGTCATGGCGATGCGTGGCTTTGTTTCCAGATCTTTCCGTAGACCTCGGAGTTTTTGTGCGTCTTGTCGACTGTTTTTGAATCTTTTCATCGACCAAATCTGCAGTAAACACTCCACCTCCGCATCACACCAACGTGAACCTTTCACCGCCATTGTTTTAAATGTCCGCGCATGGTCCCTCCTTCTTTTTTCTACGTCCCAACAGGCGCACAGGAAATGACCTCAGAACCGCCGTAGGCCTCGTGCTCGTACACGTGTGCACGCTCGTGCTCGTACACGTGCAAACGTGCTCTACAAAAGCCCACCTCTCCCAAACGGGCCGTGGCCGTCAATCTGGCCGCTCCTAGACGCGGTGCGTACCGTGCCTGTTTGTGCACGGTACACACTCACACACACACAGGCTGATAGACTATTGGTCTTTAAGGGCGCACTCCCACTGTGCGTCCGTCCCGTGCCCCGTGCTTTAGGGTCCTTGTCCCCCCCCTAGATCACGTTCTACTTCACCACTGGATAAAAGTGTTGACTCTACTTCACCGTGTTGTTGTGGCGTCTGTACTACCAATACTTCCGATTAGCAACCCTGCTCTGCCACAGTGATAAAAAAAAAAAAAAAAAACATGGCCGCTCGAGCGTCTCACATGCAAATTAGGGGCGTTTCGGCGAGATAGACCCGCCTCATTCCAGGTATTCCACCTAATGGAAAAAATACCTATTTCACACATGAAGACAACTGGGCTCAGTGGATCCATGAGTCTTATCTTTACAGTCAGACCCAGTTTATGACATTCAACACCGCTGGTATGATCACAAAGTGGGTGTGTCTGTATAGAGGAGACTCATGTGGACCCAGAGAACACATTTTTACTCACACATCTGGAGGTCAGAGGTCAACGGATCCCTTTATTTAGCCTCCTTCCAGACAGGTTGGCATGAGGTGGTTGGTGTGAATTCTTTAGATTAATAATATATACCTTGAAGCTACTGTAGATGCTGCTAAAGCCTCTTAAAGACGACCCCACAGGTCTCCGACTGGGGGAAACGTCCCTGACATGACTCGATTTATGTAACGAACGCACTTCAAACCACGTTCAAGATCCCAATCTTTTTCTAAACGTAGCCAAATAGTTTAGTTTGTATTCACAACGTTTCACAATGTTCGTCTTCATTCATTCATTCATTCATTCATCTTCAGCCTCTTGTCCCTGTCGGGGTCGCGGGGGGGCTGGAGCCGATCCCAGCTGGCATCAGGCGTGAGGCGGGGTCCACCCTGGACAGGACGCCAGTCTATCGCAGGACACATAGAGACGAACAGAGACAGACAACCATTCACACCTACGGGTGATTTAGAGTCATCAATGAACCGAACACCTGCACGTCTTTGGACTGTGGGAGGAAACCGGAGAACCCGGAGAAAACCCACGCAGACACGGGGACAACATGCAAACTCCACACAGAAGGGCCCCAGCTGGGATTTGAACCAGGAACCCTCTCGCTGTGAGGCGACAGTGCTAACCACTGCCCTTTAGTTTTATGGGAACCTAATTTTTAAGGAGACAGGCTGGGTATTCATCGATCTACGACGGCAGATCGGTCCAAAGATCTTTCATGCAAACACCGAACATACTGATTAACACATGTGCACGGGAGAGAGAGAGAAAGAGAGAGAGGGAGAGAGAGAGAGAGAGAGAGAGAGAGAGAGAGAGAGAGAGCAGCACTTGACTATAAATGGGAGCCTTCACAGTTAAGCACAAGTGTTTCCACCCCGACTAACTGAGAGTCAGCCAGCAGTTAAGAACCCTACAGATGCTCTCGTCGTGTCATTATCCAACCAGCAGCCACTTTACCTCCATCACACCACCGGGCACCCATCGCTCTCTTCTCTTCGTCCTTCTTCGTCCTTTTTCCTTTGTGTCTCTGTCTTTGTGCGAGTCCCTCTGTCGTCTTCATCCCATTAACGCAGAGCTGAGGAAATGAAGGCCAAGAGGTCCACTTGGGTCAATCAGCGGCACGAGTGTGTGTGTGTGAAGCAATCACTGGCTGTTATAACTGTGTTTGTGCAAAACAATGAGTAGATGACACTGTCAACCCCTCGACTGACTGACTGACTGACTGACTGACTGACTGACTGACTCCATCAGACACTTAATCCCCTTTGAATTGACTGACTTACTGACTTACCGGCTGTCTTATGGATTCGTAACCAACTCACAATGACGAGATTACAGACTGAATGACTTGGAGCCATGCAGCCACACAGACACAGATGGTATTTGACTGTAGGTTTCATTTTGTGAGTGTGATATTAAAAGGTTCACACTCTTTTTTTATATCTAGGTAATATCACGGTTTCACTGTAGTGTACTATGGTGTCAGCTGTCGGCTACTTCATCTCATCTTCAGCCTCTTATCCGGGGTCGGGTCACGGGGGCAGCAGCTCCAGCAGGGAACCCCAAACTTCCCTTTGCCGGGCCACATTAACCAGCTCTAACTGGGGGATCCTGAGGCGTTCCCAGGCCAGTGTGGAGATCTAATCTCTCCACCTGGTCCTGGGTCTTCCCCGAGGCCTCCTCCCAGCTGGACGTGCCTGGAACACCTCCCTAGGGAGGCGCCCAGGGTTCATCCTTACCAGATGATCCTGAACCACCTCAACTGGCTCCTTTCAACGCAAAGGAGCAGCGGCTCTACTCCGAGTTCCCCACAGATGCTGAACTTCTCCCCCTCTCTCTAAGGGAGACTCCAGACCCCCTCCTGAGGAAACACATTTCAGCCTCTTGGACCTGGTTCTTTGGGTCCTGATGTCGGCTTCTTTCTCTGTAAAATATTCAGGGTGAGCGCGTCCTCATAGAACTGGGGTTACATCCAAGTAACCACTACATGTCCCCGGCAGACGTAGACAGTAAACAGGAAGACTTCATGAACTACCCCAGTCCAGTTTAAACCGGTTTGGTCCTTGGAACTGGAGCTCCATCTTTAAAACAACTCCCTGTTCATTTTGGACACAGAGTAAATGCTCCACACTCATTTAAGGAGCTTTTTGAACAGATAGAAGCTGAATGTCCTTACTCCAAACCGTATTAGCACGTTCAATATATCCAACAGCTGAAACGTCACCACTGGCTGAATCTTTACATGACAACGTTGCCTCTTTGTCATCACATCTGTTACCTATGATGTTATGGCTGCAATATGGTGTTTTTACGTTTATAACCCAGTGAATTTTGTGCAATAAGGAACTCAAGTTGACCCAGTAGTAGGAGTTGTGCAGCTGTTAGCCGTGTTTTCAGCCTCAGATTGATCCAAAGGTGGATGAAAAATGATGTTTGCATAAGTAAATATCTTCTTGACAGTGATCACCCACAGACAATGAACCAGAAGAGAGACATGAGAGTCTACCTTTGCATTAGTAAAGTGGAACATTACTGACAAACAGCAGCCAGACAGTCTGGTGACGGTAAAGTGATTCTCTCTAGCTATGCTAACATTGTTAGCTGATACTGCAGGCTCTAATTTCACTAAATGGCAGACGGAGAGACTCATGGGGCTGTAAATTCTACTTTTTCTCAAGTCACAGAAGGTAGGGTTGTGGTTTTTTTTATATAATTGGGCTGAGACTTGTGCATTTGTTTTAAATCAGGGCTGCAACATAGACGACGTTTGCAGATTGTGCACGTCAGCCATGTTGGAAATGTAAACTCTGATGTCAGGAGTCATCGCTGGTCGAGAATTCATCTTTTACTTTGGAGTCGGAGAGGGAAATGATTCAGACATAACACGAAACACGGGCTCAGACCTGAGACTTTTACGTTACAGACGACTTCTCCACTCTTTCTCTTCAACTGTGTTGCCAGTGGGGGCCTTCGACAGTCGTACGCATCAAACCACTGACGAATTGTTCTCCAGTAGAAGAGGCAGGCGTCGCTGCTTGCTTAAAGTTGTCCGTCGAGTCCGATGAAGACGTCATTTCATGCGTAAAAAAAGGTGATGAAGTGGGTCGACACTTTCTGGGGGTCACACTCGATGGGTTCTTCGATGGCTGCGAAGTCCGATGCGGGACTTGGTTGCAAACGTCACAGGGGAGGTTTGCGTCTTGAGCTGGTTGCTGATGGCGACGAGCGCGCTTCTCATCTGCTTTGCGTTCTAGATCTGACGTAAAGATCCTGACGCCTTCTTCGCAAGAAGTTCGCCATGTGTGACGGTCAGTGGCGAGATCATAATGTGATCATAAATCGCATTATGTGCAAACGTTTCCACCGCAGCAAAGCAAATAAAACCTTTATTTAGTTCTTCAACGTCCGCTGTAACTCAGTGAAGGTCTGTCAACCCAGGTCTACCTTCACTATAAATACTAAAGCGTACACAGATACAGATCTACAGGAGAAGGAATAGAGTAATGGAGACAGAGCCTGCTGTTTGAAGGGATGGACATACGCTGTGAGAACGCAGCGGACTGGACGGGAGATAAAAGAGTGGGACGAAAGAGTGACAGGATTGAGCTGCGTGATGAAAGAGAACAGAAATGAGAGAGAGTTTGAAGATGTTGATGGGAGTTTCCCCTCTGATGAAATTAAACAGACTGAGAGAGGAGAGGGAGGAGGAGGAGGAGGGATGAGAGGCTGCGGAGGCTTTGAGGACTCTGATCATTAGCCTCCATCGACGTATTCTTGGTCTCCGCTGAATCAGATGCTCGATCCTCACATTAATTAGGTTTCAATGAAGAGTCCTTCGCAGGCGTCCGCTCGGCTCCGTCCGCATGGAAAAAACAAACTCTGTCCCTGTCCTCACTTTAACCTACAACTGCTCCTCCTTCGTCTCAGGCAGTAATCCACCCGTATGTGATTTCTGTTTCCACTTTCAGTGTCTCACTCCTGCAGCTGTCTGTGCAGGTTTGACTCCACCGAGGTCCCGTCCACGCGGAGACGCCTTTTCCTGTAACTGCAAAACTTTAATCTGGTTTAGTCGACCATCCACAGCAGCCGGTGTTACCCGAGCATGAAAACAGCACCTTTAGAAACCGGTTCCCAGAGTGGGAAGATGTGAAAACGCCCCCCATGGAGTTGTGGTCTGGACGGTGAAAGCTCAGACTTTGTTAAAGGACGGCGTCATGGCCCCACCTCCGATCTCTGGCCCCGTGGCCCCACCTCTGACCTCTGACCCCGCGGCGTCACATAACAAAAGTGCTCCTGCGTGAGAGGACAGAGACGGACCCAGAGACTGTTTACTGAACTGGACTCTGAGCCACATGCATGGGACTGAATGAGGCCCAGCACAGATGTCTCCCTTTTCCCTGATGCTCTGAATAAGGAGCTAAACTGCTCTCGGCTCTGTTTCTAAATCCAGTTCTAAGAAGCTGTGAAAAGTCTCTAAATGTAGTGAGGAAGTGGCGCCTGGGAGTGCTTTGGGACGGGGAAGGGGCTCCAGAGTCCAAAACTACTAACTCCACTAACACCAGAAACAGTGGACACATCTCTCTCTGGGATGGAGGAGGATTTGGGAAATCTCCAGATTGGCAATAAACTCTCATCTCTGTTCGAACTTTTCTGTTTCTGGTGTATTTCTGTGGCAGTTACAGCACCACATGCACTCCTGTATTACAGTGTTTTAGACGGTCACATTGGTTTCGTGTGGACGCAGGTATTTCTCGAGTCGAGGCCGTGTGGACAGAAAACTTTTTAAGAACGACGGAGAAAAACAAGAGGTTGTATTCGAACGTGTTGACGTACCCTTAGCAAGAGGAGGGAAGAACCTGGTTCTCTGCCCAGTCCACACCACCACAGGTATGTTTACCATAGTAAATACCATTTTCATTCATTCATTTTCAACCGCTTGTCCCTGTCGGGGACACGGGGGGGCTGGAGCCGATCCCAGCTGACATCGGGCGTGAGGCGGGGTCCACCCTGGACAGGACGCCAGTCTATCACAGGACACATAGAGACGAACAGAGACAGACAACCATTCACACCTACGGGTGATTTAGAGTCATCAATGAACCGAACACCTGCACGTCTTTGGACTGTGGGAGGAAACCGGAGAACCCGGAGAAAACCCACGCAGACACGGGGACAACATGCAATATCCACACAGAAGGGCCCCAGCCGGGATTCAAACCGGGAACTTTCTTGCTGTGAGGCGACAGTGCTAACTACCACACTCTGATTTTCCGACATTTTTCTTTTTAATATTACTACGTCACTTGACTTTTGTTTATTCTCGTGCACCGACTCACCGGCCTTCAGATTAGCTTTCCTTCAGGCTTCTGATTGGCCGACGTGGTTATACCACTCTCCGCTGGTTTGAATGCCCTTGACAATTCAATTACATTCAATTCAATTCAAACAACTTTATTTATCCCCTCAGGGCAATTCAGTTTGCAGCCTCAGTCACACAGAAACAAGAAACAACAACATACAGCATCCACTGTGTCAGTACTGCAGGTCGGCAGAGGCAACCGGAGCTAGCAGCGTGTAACAGGTGTACAATGCCTGGCCTGTGTCTGTGTCTGCCATTAGCTGTCGGCAGCATTTAAAAGCCTGATGGCTGTTTGTCTTCCTCGGTGGGTGGGGGGCAAGGTAACGCCGCCCTGAGGGCATCAAACAGAATCCCTGACCGAGGATGTGGTCAGGATGACTAATGGCCTTTCTGGCTTTCTGGATAACTTGTTTATTCCAGATCTGTCTCTGTTCGTCTCTATGTGTCCTGTGATAGACTGGCGTCCTGTCCAGGGTGGACCCCGCCTCACGCCCGATGTCAGCTGGGATCAAGCGGTTGAAGATGAATGAATGAGCTTAAGACAGTGTTTCTGTGTGTTTTTATTTAGACAGAGAACGACGGAGGGAGAACTCTGTTTCACGTGGGCGTACGAGGCAAAGAAGCGTTGTGTCAAAGTGTCCTTGATGGACGGGATTCGGTCGTGTCTTATCTGCACTCTGAGTCTCTGAATGAGGACTGTGTCCGGTGAATGGACGGGCGGAGGGAGCTGTTGTGTTGAGAGTGAACTCCAGCCTGGTCCCTTCTCATCACGCTGTTGAAGAGCAGAGAGAGAGAGAGAGAGAGAGAGAGAGAGAGAGAGGGAGAGAGAGAGAGAGAGAGGAGCTCAGACCGGAGGAGGATTTCATTTTATTTTCTCTGCGTCCCTCCTCTCTCCTCTTTGATAATGGGATTTCTAGCTCTGCCACTAAATCCAGTCCGACTTCAAAAGGGGGCTGCTGCAGCTTATCCCCTGTGTGTGTGTGTGTGTTTGTGTGTGTGTGTGTGTGTGTGTGTCTGGAGGTAACACAGTGTGTCTGCGGGTTCAACTCCAAATATTGCATTTGCATGAATAGCTTCTGTTTCAGTAACAAATATAAAAATAACACAGGTTAGAATGCGAACAACTGCAGCGACCGAGAGTGTGCTGGAGTACAGGTGTCATGAAAAGGTAAATTAGCTCAAGAAACCAAAACTGTTGCGTGCAGCAGGCTGTAAACATGTGTATCTCTGCTGTGAAGTTGGGAGTTTAAACACAGAGGTCAAAGAACTCAAGGAACTGCAGTTTTTTGACACTTCTGCATCGCCTTAATTGTTTAATCCTCAGAAGCTGCTGCTTGTTTTGGACAGAGCCAAGTTGCCACCTGCTTCTAGTGTGTTACAGTGTGAAATAGATGCAAAACGACTAAAAAATAGATAAAAACCCACCAAAAAAGATGTTAAATAACAAAAAATAGATCCAAAACCACCACAAAAAGATGCAAAATTACTAAAAATAGATGCAAAACCACCACAAAAAGATGCAAAATGACTAAAAAATAGATAAAAAACCCACCAAAAAAGATGTTAAATAACAAAAAATAGATGCAAAACCACCTCAAAAAGATGCAAAATGACTAAAAATAGATGCAAAACCACCACAAAAAGATGCAAAATGACTAAAAATAGATGCAAAACCACCACAAAAAGATGCAAAATGACTAAAAATAGATGCAAAACCACCACAAAAAGATGCAAAATGACTAAAAATAGATGCAAAACCACCACAAAAAGATGCAAAATGACTAAAAATAGATGCACAACCATCACAAAAAGATGCAAAATGACTAAAAATTGATGCAAAACCAGCACAAAAAGATGCAAAATGACTAAAAATAGATGTAAAACCAGCACAAAAAGATGCAAAATGACTAAAAACAGACTTCATTCTGTGCAGCAGCAGCAGTGTTTCAGCAGCTTTAGCTTCCTGAGACATTTTCAAGGTGACACACACACACAAACAGCCACACACACACACACACGCGTCGGCACATATGTGGCGCCTTTGTGATGAGGCAGCTCTAATTGGATTCCATGGTCGCCGCGGGGATGAGAATTGATTGGCGACAGAGAGAGAAAAGCCAGAGAGAGTCGGAGGGATGAAGGTGTGTGATGATGGGGTCAGAAACCTCTTCTCACACACACACACACACACACACACACACACACACACACACACAGACACAAACAAACACACACACACTCACAGGTTATCTGCACCAGTATTGTTATTCCATTAGCACAAACCATGGCCATATGGTTATTATGGGTTGTAATCAACTGTAAATTTCCATGATGATGAGCACATGAGGTCAGGATACACACACACACACACACACAGACACACACACACACACGCACGCACGCACACACACACAAACACACACATGCTAACAGTCGTTTATCCTAATTTTATCCTCTCAGACGGTTAAGTTTAGTCTAAAGGTGACGGTTAAGTTTAGTCTAAAGGATGGGGGGCACTGGCTGAAAGGACTCCTGCTGTTTTTGGAGGTCCTGCCCCCCCCTCACCGGTCCAGATCCGGGCTGGACTCGGAGGTGGTCTCCTGAGTGCAGCAGCAGCAACACGTGACTGTGCCAGTGATGGAGATTTGTACCTCATGAAGCCGCTCTCTGCAGTGCTGACCTTCAAACACACAAACACTCTGTACACTGTAAAAGACACGCGGCGCACATCCTGTACTTGTCCGACAGACCGCGCGCACACACACACACACGCACACACACACACACACACACACACACACACACACACACACACACACACACACACACACACACACACACACACACACACACACACACACACACACACACACACACACACACACACACACACACACAGGAGTTTGTGTTTGCAGAGAGGCTGAACAAAGCTGCAGCGCTGAGGAGGAGGGAGGCTGGGGGAGGATGACGAGAGATCGTCCCTCTCAGCTTATCTTGCCACAGAGTGCTGCACCTGCTGCGGTTGCCAGGTTGCAGGGGGGTTTACGAGCAGGGCAGAGTGTCCGTGTTGGAGTGATTTTAAGCAGAGGAGGCGAGCGGATTTGGAGGGAGCACAGTGGACGGGATCCCGTTGTCATGTCCAGCTCTTCAGAGTTGAAGTGGGTTAGTTTGATGCAGGGCGTAAGTTGCCAGGTTGGAGTGTGTTTAAAGCCGGTGGAGGTCGGACCTGTGGAGGGGGATGTTGTCAAAGGTACAAAGGTTAATGGACAGAGTCATTTTGGAAATATGGCGATCACACTGTGCTCTGACAGGGTTGCCAGTTTGGAATGATGTTAACTCAGTGAAAAGGACATGTTTAGAGGATTTAATGCCAGCAAAAAAAAGGATTTGCCACAGTCAGAGTTATTTGAAGTGTTTGGCGGCTGGGTTGCCAGGTTTGAAGTGTTTTGGTGAGTTGGAGGCTAAGGACGCACTCACACTGTCCTCCCGTACCGTGCCCAAACATGATTTACGGCTAAAGTCTGGTTCCTTTGACCAGTGTGAGTGCAACCGTACCACGTCTAGGAGCGGCACGGTTGCCGTCCACGGCCCGTTTGGGAGAGGTGGGCTTTAGTAAAGCACGTTTGCACGTGTACGAGCGCGAGCGTGCGCACGTGTACGAGCACGAGGCCTACGGCGGTTCTGAGGTCATTTCCTGTGCGCCTGTTGGGACGTAGAAAAAAGAAGGAGGGACCATGCGCGGACATTTAAAACAATGGCGGTGAAAGGTTCACGTTGGTGTGATACGGAGGTGGAGTGTTTACTGCAGATTTGGTCGATGAAAAGATTCAAAAACAGTCGACAAGACGCACAAAAACTCCGAGGTCTACGGAAAGATCTGGAAACAAAGCCACGCATCGCCATGACGTCATCAATGCGTGTGACGTGTTACGGCGTGATGACGTATAGGCAGCAAGAAGCATTCTCCGAGGCCCAGGTAGTGTGAGTACAAACGGGCCTGGAGGGGGGGACAAGGACCCTAAAGCACGGGGCACGGGACGGAGGCACAGTGGGAGGGCGCCCTTAGTTGTTTTGCTTTCACAGCTTGATGAGCAGGATGGGAAAGTGCTCGGTTGCCGATTTGTCAGAGAGTTTGGAGACACGATGAAAGGCTGGTCAGGATGAAGACAAACTGGGAGCGGGCGGGGGCACTGGTTTGACATCTGAGCATCGATGACTGCAGATAGATGCTGCGTTGTCAGGTTTTCAGTATCACTTTCCAGGGCAGAGGTACTGTTGTGCAAATGACACAATGCACATGTATTTTTAGTATTTTAGGAGTGGTCGCTCCGTCAGTCCCGGTCACGTGACTTCATTCATCCTCCAGAGACTTCTTAAAGTGCGCTCCACTTCCTTGTGTCTTGTGGAGCTGCAGTAATCTGAGATGTGCCTCCAGTGTGTTTCTGAAACGTAGGCTCCACGGGGCTTTGCTCAGCCAGCGCCTCGTCAGCTCACAGGGGCCACGCCGGGGGCCACACCAGGGGAGGAAAACCAGGTCACCTCCGTCAAGCGCTTGTGTCTTTATTAACGGCTTTCTCCACGTGGAAATTCCACACACAGGGTCTTGGCAGTCACGTGAAGAGGAACGGGATTAAAACTCAGTAGATGCAAAACAACTACAAGGAGATGCAAAATTACTAAAAATAGATGCAAAACCACCACAAAAAGATGCAAAATGACTTAAAATAGATGCAAAACCGCCACAAAAACATGCAAAATGACTAAAAATAGATGCAAAACCAGCACAAAAAGATGCAAAATGACTAAAAATAGATGCAAAACCACCACAAAAAGAGGCAAAATGACCGGGGGGAGGAAAACCAGGTCACCTCCGTCAAGCGCTTGTGTCTTTATTAACGGCTTTCTCCACATGGAAGTTCCTCACACACGGTCTTGGCGGTCACGTGAAGAGAAACAGGATTAAAACTCTCACAGTTATCAGACCGATATAGTTCCAACTGTGCTGCTGCTTTTGTTTAATACCAAATCCTCTCTTTGTGTTTCGATCCCTCCGCTGCAGCAGGAAAACAAAGTCTGCAGAAGCACAAAAAGGCAATGTTGTACCAAAAAACCTTGAAAGATGAGGACCGTGTGTGTCCTCCATCACTTTAAATCACTCCAGGAAGTAGAATTAAACCTCATATGGACAAGAGGAAGTAAAAACACCCATGCAGTGAACATAATGCCAGTGTTTAAGCTCCTGTAACTCTGCATCCTCAACACATTTTGGGTTTGCTGCACCTTGTACGTTATTCTACTGAACTGTGACCTGTTGTCCTCGTACGCTAGCACCATCTAGTGGCAGCAAACGCACAACAAGCGTATCAGTGGACAAACAATCTCAGCCGGTCCCAACGCAAAGATGGAATTGAAACTTGTTCGTTTTGTATCTTTTTGTGGTGGTTTTGCATCTATTTTTAGTCATTTAGCATCTTTTTGTGGTGGTTTTGCATCTATTTTTAGTCATTTTGCATCTTTTTGTGGTGGTTTTGCATCTATTTTTAGTCATTTAGCATCTTTTTGTGGTGGTTTTGCATCTATTTTTAGTCATTTTGCATCTTTTTGTGGTGGTTTTGCATCGATTTTTAGTCATTTAGCATCTTTTTTTTCAAGGTCGTCGTTATCTTCAAAGCAATTTCAGTCAAAAGCAACTGGACTTGGTTGTTTGTCAGGAAGACGTTTCACCTCTCATCCAAGAGGCTTCATCAGTTCATGTACGCATCTGACCAGGCTGGGACTGGACCAGGACCAGGATCAGTCTGGGAGTGATCCAGGACCAGGACTAGGACCAGGCTGGAACTGGACCAACTAACTGGTGTGGAGATCCAGGTATTTAACCTCTCACAAGGCCGATGATGTCACTGAAACCGCGTCGTTAGAGTGACAGTCGTTGGTGGGAAGTTAGTTTGGACTTTGTTAGTGCTGGTCCAGTACAAGCCTGTTCCTGGTCCTGGTCCTGGTCCAGTTGTTGGTGGGAAGTAGATCTGGACTTAGTTAGTGCTCTATCGAGTCTTGACGACGAGTTCCAGTGACATCATCGGCCTTGTGAGAGGTTAAATACTTGGATCTCCACACCAGATAGTTGGACCAGTCCCTGGTCCTGGTCCTGGTCCTGGTCCAGTCCCAGCCTGGTCCTGGTCCTGGTCCTGGTCCAGTCCCAGCCTGGTCAGATGCGTACATGAACTGAGGAAGCCTCTTGGATGAGAGGTGAAACATCTATTTTTTTATCTTCTTGTATAAACTTTGTGTGTATGTTTGTAGTCATTTAGCATTTCTTTGATATTTTTTGTGGGGTTTTTTTCAGCACGGTTAAGTGAGTCAAGGCACCTAACCTTTTGGGCCCCTGGGCCTGTGCACAGTACGCCTGTTCAGTCCATGGGCGCAAAGCAAGGTCGCAACTTTGGATTGATGGACATTTCTGCAGCTTCGAGTGAGATGTGGTGAATACGTGGTGGTATCTGACACACACAGGAGGGTCATCAAGCTCAGGGAGGTGTTTCAGGCTTTGATTATATTTTGACACAGAGGAAGTTCACAAATAGGTTTGACCTCAGACATATCTGAGAGAAAAGGGGTCATACGGAACAGAAATATATACGATTTGGAGCGGGACAAGTTGTTTTCCCAGGTCAGAGCAGGGGGTTGCCAGGTTAGATGGAGTTTGCACTGAATGTCACACGGATGAGAGAGAAAGACCCAAACAAACAAAGGAGAACGTCACTTCAGGTTCTGTTGAATTCAGATATGAGACGTATCGGTCGCAGAAGTGAGGTATCAGCACTGTGTGCAGTTGCCAGCTTGGATCAGTGTTAGAGGCTTAGAGACAGGAAAGTCAAGCGCTGTGAAAATCACTACAGGATCTACTTTTATAGGACACGTTGCCAGGTTGGACTGAACATGTTGCGGCTTGTAGACGTGTTAAGCCTAGTGGGTTCCACCAGCGGAGACAGGAGGTTGATTTAGACTGCCAAGAATTCATAAAAAAATAAAAATATGCTTCGAAACACATCATTTATTTAAGCGGTGAGAGCCTGAACATGAACATCTACCGTAATTTCCGGACTATAGAGCGCACCTGACTATAAGCCGAACCAGCTAAATTTAGGGTAAAATAAAGATTGCTCCATATAAAAGCCGCACCCAACTAAAAGCCGCAGGCGTTTTGATGTGTAATTACCGTAGTATATAGGGGTTCCTGCTACCACGGAGGGGATTGTCGGGACAGAGATGACTGTTTGGGAACGCAAAGCGTCCCATTTATTAACAATAAATCTTTCAATCATTCAATCAAACTTTCACATCTTTGACATGGCGAACAGCATTCGTGCAGAGTACAAATAATACAACGGTGCAAAGTAATACAAAGTGCTCGCCTGTAACACGGCAGTAAAAGTGCAGTCCCGCGGCCGTTTACGTTATCAAAATAACCAGCCATTGATGTCAAGGGTACGTGCAGCAGCTCTATTTCCTTCTTTGACAGCCAGATCGATTGCCTTTAACTTAAAAGCAGCATCATATGCACTTATCCGTTTGTTTTCCATGTTGAGGGTGTTTGCATGAACACTTCCTTCGCGCAAACTGTCGCTGACGCTCTCCTTCTCTTTGTTTTGCTCTCGTTACCTGGCGCCAGATGTCTGCCTCGGTCTCGCGCATCCTCGGTAGTGCGCGCCCCTGGTTACCGTAAGCCGTAGAAAAGCCGCACTGTTGAATAAGCCTCAGGGACCAGAACGAGGGAAAAAAGTAGCGGCTTATAGTCCGGAAATTACGGTAGATGTTTTCTACATAACTTAATCATGTTTAAGGAGGATCTGTCATGCGTTTCCCTCTTTTCCGACCTATGAATGTAGTTATAATGTTTTAAAGTCATGTTAAATAAAACCAAAGTGTCAAATACTGAAGTACTACAGTACCCTCCTAATAGTCTGGGTCGGCTGTGCTCAGCTCTGAACGCCAGGGTGTCCGTTGCTATTAGCGATATCTCTGAATGTGTCTCCGTAGAAGAATTCATACTTCTCTCTTGGTCACGCTGCTACACTCAGGCTCAAACTGTAAGCTGTGAGTTTGGCAACTTTCATGCTTTTTTGGTGTTTATTTTGGAGGTTAAAGTGAAATTTTGGCGCTTACATTCATCCCGTGGTCTTTGTGGGTACTAACAGTCATCAAATAAGCCATCGAGACAGTTTTTTTTCCGTGTATGAACTATTAACGGAGAAATACGGGAGAGATGCTAACAGTCGGATGTGGCTAACAGTGATTAGCTCGGGGCAGCACGGTGAAGGCATTCAAAGGTCTTTTTTAACCACTAATGCTGCTGAAAATAACAGCAAACCTCTGCAGCAGCATGAGAAGAGTCCCTACACACACAACAAAGCAGCAATGGGCTCCTTCCACTGTAATGGACTTTACTATGAGAGGAGCTGGTACAGGGGCCAGTAGGTAAGACTTTAAAACACTCTTTAATAAACTCTGGCTTCACTAACTACGCTGATGACGCTTTGTTTTGTGTGTAGGGACTCTTCTCCTGCTGCTGCAGAGGTTTGCTGTTATTTTCAGCAGGATTAGTGGTTAAAAACCAGGACCAGGACCAGGACCAGGACCAGGCTGGGACTGGTCCAACTAACTGGTGTGGAGATCCAGGTATTTAACCTTTCACAAGGCCGATGATGTCACTGGAACCCTTTGTGCTCCAAGTGCCAACGACCGTCGTTAGAGTGGCAGTCGTTGGTGGGAAGTTTGACCAGTCCCAGCCTGGTCCTGGTCCTGGTCCAGTCCCAGCCTGGTCCTGGTCCTGGTCCAGTCCCAGCCTGGTCCTGGTCCTGGTCAGATGCGTACATGAACTGATGAAGCCTCTTGGATGAGAGGTGAAACGTCTTCCTAGACAAATAACCGAGTCCAGTTGCTTTTGACCGAAATTGCTTTGAGGACACTACAGTATTGAATCAACCAGGAAGTCACTGTGGTGGGGGCTTGCTCTATCCCTTCTAACCTTTCACAATAAAAGCCCAAGACTATGTAACTGCTGAGCACATCGGGTATTAACACGTGTCACATTTTTGTGTTGTTTCTTCATCACGCCCGTTGTGTAAAAGCCTTGACACTCAGCTGAAGCCTATAGCTCATTCGCTGTGTGTTCAATAGCAGGTTTTAAAATAGGACTCTTCATGGATTTTTATCAATTCCCATCCCATTTAACATTTCAGGCATTAAGTAATTCTTGCATCCAAAGCGTGTGCAGCAGGGAGGTAATTTAAACTGCACTTTCGCTCCTGCCAGAATGTGAAGCAGCCACTAGAAGTGAGTGTTGTGATCGGCGCTCCTCTGGTCTGACAGTTCACCGGCAGAAGAGCTACAGTGAAAATGAAGTCAGCCCCGGGAGAAGGCAATTTCTTATCATTGTACTTTTTGAAAATATGAGCCTGAGCCAAACACTGTGTGTGCTCAACACCTCGTACACTTTACACTTTGGATGCTGAATAGACTGCCGGTTCACACAAGACACCTCCGATCCTTCATATTTGATAATGTGTGGCTTCCTACCAAGATGAGATCACTGGACAGCAGCCAGACGCAGCTTCTATCCGGAGGTGTCAGATTGTTTGCTTAAAGTGCAAACTCATGATGCATTAGAGATTCTGTAGCTTCACTGACTTTTGCCAGTGGAGAAGCCTCGCTGCCATTTCTTAGAGCGTACTCACACTGTCCTTCCGCACCGCGACCCGGGCTTTAGGGTACTTGTCCCCCCTCCCTCTCCCCCCGCGCCCCAGCCCCGTTTGTACTTACACTGCCTGGGCCGGCCAATGCTTCTTGCTGTCCATACGCCATCACGCCGTAACACCTCACACGCATTGATCGCGTGTGTGATGCTTTGTTTACAAATCTTTCCACAGACCTCTGAGTTTTTGTGCGTCTTGTCGACTGTTTTTGAATATTTTCATCCGACCAAATCTGCAGTAAACACTCCACCTCCGCATCACACCAACGTGAACCTTTCACCGCCATTGTTGTTGTTGTTAAATGTCCGCGCATGGTCCCTCCTTCTATTTACATGTCCGAACAGGCGGACATAACGCTACTGCCGTAGGTCTCGTGCTCGTGCTCGTACACGTGCGCACGCTTGTGCTCGTACATGTGCAAACGGCTCCGCTAAAGCCCACCTCTTTCAAGCGGGCCGTGGACGGGCCGCAGTTATGCGCGGAACGGGTGCACTCACACTGCTTAAAGGTACTAGGCTTTAGCTAAAAAACGGTTTTGGCCCCGGCCAGAAGGACAGTGTGAGTGCGCCTTTATTCATGATGAAAACACATTACAATACAAGTTGTCAGGCAGTTGAAAGTGCTTTGCAAAAAAAACATTATATGACACTTTCCCATGACATCACAACAATAATGTGCGTTCTTGCGGTTGGCAAAATCCTATACGTTCTCCACGTATGGCACCAACGGTAAACAAACCCGTCCACGTCATTTGACGAGGGCAAAGCGATCGAGAAAACAGAGTAAATGGCGTGAATCACTGGGGGATCAGCACCAAAGTACAAGTAGAATTAATTTACACACTTCCAAGAATCTACGAGTGAAGTTTATATTTTGGAGCTGTTGAAGCATGTGCTTTTATTTTGAAGGACTGAAGTTTGGTCGGGGATGTTTGGACAACACCGATGTAAATGTGGACGACCAGTAGCTTCCAGTGTTTACGGCGAGGAGATCGGGGTGTCAGACTAGGGCCGAGACTGGCACGCGGCTAATTCACCGGTGTTAGCGTCCTTTTGACCACTCTTGTAAATGCAAATCACCAGGGAGCTGATGAGAGAACCAGTCATAGCTGCAGATAGATACTTGTATGAAAGAGAGGCCATCAATAGCTGGATCAACACGAAGAACCGCTCCAGTCCCATGAGCAACCTCCCCTTACTGACAACCCTGCTCACCCCTAATCACACACTGAAGATGGCTATCTGCCGCTGGAAGACTAGCCACTAGCATCTGAGACACCTCTGGCCTAGAGAGCCCCAAATATTCCCCTAAAGTAGACAAAGCAGCATTTCAGGTACAGGTACATCTGATTTTGTCCCATTTTCGTTAAAACGACATATGGATACAAAGATAAGACGTTAGACTTTAGTTTAACACCGTTAAATAAACTCCTATTGCTTTTGAACCTCTGTCCTCTGGACATATGGCCTGAGGGGGGGGTTTGAAACTCAATGTAAGAGTGCCCTATCACTGTCCTTCCGCACCGCGCCCCATGCTTTAGGGTCCTTGTCCCCCCCTCCAGGCCCGTTTGTACTCACACTACCTGGGCCTCGGCGAATGCTTCTTGCTGCCTATACGTCATCACGCCGTAACACGTCACACGCATTGATGACGTCATGGCGATGCGTGGCTTTGTTTCCAGATCTTTCCGTAGACCTTGGAGTTTTTGTGCGTCTTGTCGACTGTTTTTTAATCTTTTCATCCACCAAATCTGCAGTAAACACTCCACCTCCGCATCACACCAACGTGAACCTTTCGCCGCCATTGTTGTTGTTGTTAAATGTCCGTCCTTCTATTTTCTATGTCCGAACAGGCGCACATAAATTACCTCAGAACCGCCGTAGGCCTCGTGCTTGTACACAAGCACACGCTCTTGCTCGTACATGTGCAAACGTGCTCTACAAAAGCCCACTTCTCCAGACGGGCCGTGGACGGCCAGCTGGCCGCAGTTATGCGCGGAGCGGTTGCACTCACACTGGTCCAACGCACTAGTCTTTAGCCGAAAAACCTGTTTTGGCCTGGTGCGGAGGGACAGTGTGAGTGCGGCCTAAAGTAGCAGGTGAAGCCAAAAAAGTTCAACATCCACGAGCAAACATACCTGGATCATCAGCATAGAGCAGGAACCCTAACTTCCAGCTAACTTGAATGGGGGTAAAATGATTATAGATTATAGACATTTCATATATATCCACAGTTTTACAGACATCTCTTTCGAAATGTAAGTCAATGGGGGGGGGGGGGGGGGTCTTTTCGGCCCCATGGCGTCACATGACCGACACTGAAGTTGTAATTCCACCATTTGGCCGCTATGTCAAATTTGCTCCAAACTCCAGATGACTTCCTGGAGGCCTGGTTGTGTCTGGGTGCTGAGGACCAGACTGACTCCAAAATCAGACACTTCCTGCTGAAGTTTAAGCTGAAACTGGTCTTTTCTTGCTTTCAGACTCAGTTGTAGCTGAAATACAGTCATGTGACAGCGTTTTTGCTGCTTCTGGCACACACATAAATGCTCCTAACAACACTGCAGACTCAGGAATGCAAATGACAGAAGAGATCGCTGTCTTATCTGAGTTTTAGAGTGGGTTTTTCCTTTTAACGGCCGGAGAGTCCTGAGGGAAGAGTAGAAAAGGGGAACAGTGGACGAAGCAGAGTGCGTAGAGCTGCCAAGCTTGGCTGATATGAGTCGGGGCAGCATACGGAGGACTGCCAGCATTATTTTTACAGAAGTGCTGACGGTTCCCAACCAGAAAATGTGCTTAGAAACCAGGACAATTTCCTGCAGTCACCTATTTAGTCTTTTTCCACTTCAGTCTCAATGGATCCTTTTATAAGTGTGGCAACACAATTAAGGAAGTGGGCCAAACTCAACACGCATACGTCTCTGTGGGAGACTGAATGTTGAGTCTCTCAGTGGGGATGAAGAGGTTGGAAACTGAGAGGAAAGGAAAGACAGGAGAGGGGCATCTCAAAGACAGAGGAGAGAGGGATGGAGAGAGAGACAGTCAAGTCGAGGAGGAACAGCCAAGGTGAGCTAGAGGTACATCTCACCATCTGTGATTTCATAACTCCCGGAGGTTAGCAGCTTGGCTCTGTTGGCCCCTCAGTGTTTAACCATCACAGGTAACGTCATGTAGAGCCCGGACAACAATCAGACAAGGTCAACTACTTGTTGTGTGCAATCAGCAGGGAGAGGCAACTGACGAGGCTGCCAGGTTTAACCAGCACCTCCAGCAGTGCAGCGCTGCAGGCTGCATCAGTCGTGCTGTTGATTCAAATCATGGTTGTTGCTGCAGCTACTCACTGTTAGCCACGTCCGGCTGTTAGTGACTTACCTGAATTTATCCGTTAATAGTTAATACATGAAAAAAAAAACTGTCTCTATGGCTTATTTGATGTATGTAAGTGCTTAAGAAAGACAATGAGATGATTTTGCGCCAGAATTACACTTTAAAGGTCTGTGGTGACGTTATTATGCACGCAAGGGACGTGACTCAGGGTTAGAGTTAGGGGTTAGGGTTAGGGTTAGGGTTGGGGTTAGGGTTTAGGGTTGGGGTTAGGGGTTGGGGGTTGGGGGTTAGGGTTGGGGTTAGGGGTTAGAGTTAGGGTTAGGGGGGTAAGGGTTAGGGTTAGGGTTAGTGTTAGGGGGTTAGGGTTAGGGTTGGGGTTAGGGTTAGGGGGTTAGGGTAAGGGTTAGGGTTAAGGGTTTGGGTTTGGGTTTGGGACTCAGTACACACCTTGGAGATGTCATTCTTTAGTTGCTTATCAATTGTTATAAGCTTCATAAACACAGATCATATTTGAAATCATCCATCCCTTCACCCCTCCATCCTCTTTGCTGGATTTCCAAAGTGGGTGGCGGTGTGGACAAGCGGAGCGGTTGTTGCTGGGCACATGTCTCGTCTTCCTGCTGTGTCCTGTCAGGTCTGTTTATCAAAGGACACTCACTCACGTCCCTCTCAGACTCATTGTCTCAGTTAAACAAGTGTTGTGTGCAGCAGGAGTGTGATGGCTGCAGCCTGACACTGATTGATTCCTAAGCCGTGATTCTGCTGCTGTAACTTCAGACTCGCTTCCATCATAAACTCTGGGCTCTGTCGATCTCTCATGGGTAAGCCTCTGAGGGGAATGGCGCCTCTTTTTACCCATGATGCTTTCTTTCTGTCTGTCTGACTGTCTTTCCTCCCCCTCACTCAGTCTCTGCCCTCCCTTCTCTTCCCAGTGATGGAGGCTTTTTTGCTGATTGAAGGAACGTGTCACTTCACCAGCCAAGTTTACCAGCCTCTCCCTGCATCTGTCTGCTCGTCTGCCTCACCCCTTCCTCCCCCCTCTCTGCTCTTCATCTTCCCCCTCGTCACACCACTTACCCTTTTTCTCTTGGTCTGTGCAGGGAATCCTGGCTGACATTGAAGGACATCCAAACTTGAAGGACCTTTAACGCATGTCTGCTGGGTCCTGTGGTCGAGCCTGCACGGGCGTGTGCGCCACGAGTGCGTGCACGTGAACCCGAATGAGCGGCAGCACTGTTTGGTGCCCTGTGAGAAGAAGAAGGCCCCCCTCCCTGATAGAGTCAAGGCTGCCTGCTGCTCAGTAAGTCACGCTGCCACATAAGCGTTTTTCTTTTAGTTGAGTTTACTGGAATTTTTTCTCAGGTGTCACATTCTCTACAATCACGAACACTTCCTTTGAGAATCCTCCAACTCATGAGGATCATCCCGTGAGACCCTACAAATACTCCAAACTGTATATCACACGAGATCTTTAAGTTTCAAACTGACAAGTTCAGGAGAGATCAGAACCCGACTGGGTTTCCACCTTGCTATGGGAGTGATGGAAATGTCAAGAGTCTCCATGTACTGGGAAGCTAGTACTGCTGTTCCCTACCCACGCTGTGACACACCTATCGAGTTCATGTGCATGTTCAGAACCGTACACGGCCTCAAAACCATGCAAACACCCAGTTCTAGATGTTTAGGTCATACCTGACTGATTCTTCTCATCTCATCTTCAGCCTCTTATCCGGGTTCGGTTCTCGGGGGCAGCAGCTTTAGCAGGGGACCCTTAAACTTCCCTTTCCCGGGCCACATTAACCAGCTCTAACTGGGGGATCCTGAGGCTTTCCCAGGCCAGTGTGGAGATCTAATCTCTCCACCTGGTCCTGGGTCTTCCCCGAGGCCTCCTCCCAGCTGGACGTGCCTGGAACACCTCCCTAGGGAGGCGCCCAGGGTTCATCCTTACCATATGCTCTCATTGCTATGTAGAAAAAATTGCGGCGTCCATTTGACAAACACGAGTTACCAAAAATGTGTTTGTTTCACTTTGTTTTAATGTTTGAGAGGAGTCAGAATCAGTTAAAAAATAAATAAATTGCCCTGCCAAAAATATGCAGGTCTGAGAATACGTCCTGGGTAGTTGCTGTAAGCATTGGCGTACTTGCGCTGATCTGTCTGCTGCACACAGAATACACAGCATTTAAAGTAATGCATGGATACTGAAGTTCACAAGAGATGCGCATTTTTCAACTTTTACACCGTTAGCAACATGTGCACAAGTTAGAACAATAGGCTGGTTGGTGTGCAGGTCCGTCACATTTAGGTGAGCGTAGCTGGAAGACCTGCCTGCTGGTTCCTGGACAGCTCCAACAGCAGCAGCAGAGAGAGTTGTGTGTGTGTGTCTGCGTTGCTCCAACATTGTAGGAAACAAATCCAACATGCAAACACACCTTCAACCGCACCACATCACCAGGATGAGAAACAAACAATCCAATTTTGCCCCACTGCTTTCGAGCGTCCTTTCACAGCAGGGGATAAAACAATCACGGCATCACTTGGCGTTAACATCAGTGTATCGCCAAGGTGAAACATTCAAAACACTCTCTTATTCTATTTATTTACTGTTTTCACCTGACAGATGCGGTTCACGTTTACAGCCGGTTGTGACCCATCGCCTTCTGGGACATTGCTCGTTCAGAGTCATACACCAGGGTTTGAAATGTTCTTATTGTTATGATTAAATAGTTTACCAGCCTTGCCACTGGGCAGACTATTCCCTCAGTCCCCAGCAGGAGGATTGGGTCTGTCTTTGACACTTCTGTTGCTGTCTGTACAAAATCAAATGAAAACAAATAGATGCTTTTGTTTTCCCCCCGCTGCACGGAGCTTGCAGCCGAGCGTGACTCCTAAACCAGGATCTGAACTGAACCGTGACTTCTTTGTCCCCTAATGTTTGCTGATAAATAGATTGGCCTTTGAGTTGAGCTTGCAACTAATTTGTCCATTACAGAAGACGCGTTCTCTCGCAGAGAGTGTTAAAGTCCCAGTCTGCAACATTTGTTTGGTCGTATTTACTGAAGCCGACACTCTGCTCCAATAGAACAACATAAATCATCCTCATCTTCAGCCTCTTATCCGGGGTCGGGTCGTGGGGGCAGCAGCTCTAGCAGGGGACCCCAAACTTCCCTTTCCCGCGCCACATTAACCAGCTCTAACTGGGTGATCCTGAGGCGTTCCCAGGCCAGTGTGGAGATCTAATATCTCCACCTGGTCCTGGGTCTTCCCCGAGGCCTCCTCCCAGCTGGACGTGCCTGGAACACCTCCCTAGGGAGGCGCCCAGGGTTCATCCTTACCAGATGATCCTGAACCACCTCAACTGGCTCCTTTCAACGCAAAGGAGCATCGACTCTAACAACGCACCTGTACGTGCACCTAGAGCCTAGAGAGTTTGTTTTGCATGAATCTACCCCACCCCATATCATCCTGTCACCTCAGCAGAGTTCACAGTTCGTGCACACGCCACAGATCACCCCCACAATACACACAGGCACACACCTCAAGCTAGGCATGCGCTAAATGCCGTTAGCAGTTGCTATCTATGAGTAAGTTAGCCAGCCTACTTCCATGTAGCGTGTACTTATTGATGAGAGAAGACACGGCCGCGGTCACAGGAATCTGGTGCACGCGCACTGACGAGCACTCGATGGTAGGGAGGGAGGAGCTCGTTGGTAGAGGGGGAGGGGCGTAAGAGTTGGAAACATTTGACATTTGCTCATCAACTCGATCTGCCAGACTTTCCGACTGCAGCTTTAAAAAGTAGCTCGGCTCGTTGGTTGTTGTGGGAGTTGAGACGTGCTGTTGTGAACTCTCTCCCCGCTCGGCTCCAACAGGTGTGATGGATCACTGTTATAATTACACGGTTCACTCCGCTGTGTTCAAAAGTAATGATTTTTTCAGCGTTTGAAGTCTGTTTTGATTGATTTCTCTGCACCGACAGCTCTCCGGTCATCTGTCGGGCATACCACCTTTTCTCTCCAGTAGAGACTCATTATAACTATGAAATAAACAAACAGACATGCAACACATCTAAAGTCCTGCAGTGATGCTCGCGGGGTTAAGATGAATTACCCCTTCTTACTTGTTTCAGTTCCACTCAACAGATGCGAGTTGCCGCTGAGACGTGGAGGATTTTACCCTCAAGATAATCTAAAAATCATTGAAACACAGAGACACTCCTGCAGCGTTTCTCACCTCAGCGTCAGACGTGATCAACTCCACTCAGCCTCGGCGCAAACAAACATTATTCTGCATTTGACATTGTTGCTTTCTTGCAAGATAAATCAGAAATAGTAGTTATTACATGAAAAAAAACCTATCTCTATGGCTTATTTGATGTATGTAAGTGCTAAAAAAGACAATGAGATGATTTCGTGCCAGAATTACACTTTAAAGGTCTGTGGTGACGTTATTATGCACGCAAGGGACGTGACTCAGGGTTAGGGTTAGGGGTTAGGGTTAGCATTAGGGGTTAGGGTTAGGGTTAGGGGTACAGGTTAGGGTTAGCGTTAGGGGTTAGGGTTTGGGTTAGGGTTAGGGTTTAGGGTTAGATTTAGGGGTTAGCGTTAGGGGTTAGGGTTAGCGTTAGGGGTTAGGGTTAGCGTTAGGGGTTAAGGGTTAGCGTTAGGGGTTAGGGTTAGGGTTGGGGTTAGGGTTTAGGGTTAGATTTAGGGGTTAGCGTTAGGGGTTAGGGTTAGCGTTAGGGGTTAGGGTTAGGGGTACGGGTACGGGTTAGGAGTCAGGGTTAGGGGTTAGGGTCAGGGTTAGGGGTCAGGGTTAGGGTTAGGGTTAGGGGTTAGCGTTAGGGGTTAGGGTTTGGGTTAGGGTTGGGGTTAGGGTTTATCGGTTAGGGTTTGGGTTAGCGTTAGGGTTTGGGACTCAGTACACACCTTGGAGGTGTCATTCTTTAGCTGCTTATCAATTGTTTTAAGCTTCATAAACACAGATAATATTTGAAATCTTCCATCCCTTCACCCCTTCACCCCTCCACCCTCTTTGCTGGTTATCCAAAGTGGGTGCGGTGTGGACAAGCAGAGCAGTTGTTGTGGGGCACCTTTCTCATCTTCCTGCTGTGTCCTGTCAGGTCTGTTTATCAAAGGACACTCACTCACGTCCCTCTCAGTTTCACTGTTTCAGTTAAACAAGTGTTGTGTGCAGCAGGAGTGTGAGGGCACTGATTGATTCCACTCAACAGATGCAAGTTGCCGCTGAGACGTGGAGAACTTTTGAACTTGTTAAAAAAGCTGCGTCCTCTGTTTATTCCGCGCTCACGTGAGAAGCGGGACATGAGATTTAAAAGTCGTGTTTAAACGTTAACACGCGGAAATCTGCATCAGGGTTTGATGAGCTCCAGTGGCCCGAGGGTGACCTCACTGACGGCTTTTACACCAACTTATAGTAGAGGAAGAAAACATTTGCAGCAGCAATTAGAGTGTGTGTGTGGGTGTGTGCGTGTGTGTGTGTGTGTGTGTGTGTGTGTGTGTGTGTGTGTGTGTGTGTGTGTGTGTGTGTGTGTGTGTGTGTGTGTGTGTGTGTGTGTGTGTGTGTGTGTGTGTGTGTGTGTGTGTGTGTGAGAGAGAGAGAAAGAGAGAGAGAGACAGTGACTTAGGCTAATGCAGCCTTAATGGCCGCATTAGTTTCTTGCTCCGAGTGAGTCGTTTGAAGCAACTCGAACTTGAAAATGGGTCCATTAGGTAGCTATAGCACTCAAAACACACACATTAACACACACACACACACACACACACACACACACACACACACAAACACACAAACACACAGCGCACTGAAATGAGATTCTAAGACAAAACAAACTTGCATACACCTACACACTTTACTCTCACAAAACACACCCCATACATCGCAATTTGCATCTAATTACTTTAATTTACACACTTTCTCTGTTTCTGGTCTTATTGAAGTAACAAAAATAGAATAGACTGTTTAAGTTTAAGCTCATTAACTCTATTATTAAGGCAAATGTGCTTTTTATTTGTTTTTAAAGAAATTGCCAAGAGGGGACTTGAGTCCTTGATCTAAAGTCTGCGTCCATCCTCCTCCCTAATGGATGTCTGTTTACCGCTTGTCCCTGTCGGTGTCCCGGGGGGCTGGAGCCGATCCCAGCTGACATCGGGCGTGAGGCGGGGTCCACCCTGGACAGGACGCCAGTCTATCACAGGACACATAGAGACGAACAGAGACAGACAACCATTCACACCTACGGGTGATTTAGAGTCATCAATGAACCAAACACCTGCACGTCTTTGGACTGTGGGAGGAAACCGGAGAACCCGGAGAAAACCCACGCAGACACGGGGAAACATGCAAACTCAGCACAGAGGGGCCCCAGCCGGGATTCAAACCAGGAACCCTCTCGCTGTGAGGCGACAGTGCTGACCACCACTTCCCTGTGTCGCCCCATTGCCATTTTAATTGAGGATAAATAATGTAATACCTGTAAATCAGAGGGAACTTGGCTTCATGCACCAATATCAAAGACTGCAGTGTTGGCAACAACATGTCCTTTGTGTTACTGTTTAGTGGACTTGTATTTTCTTCTGCCAGGATTAGGATTAGTACAATAAGGCCCCCTTTCAGTTAGGGCGCCCTCCCACTGTGCGTCCGTCCCGTGCCCCGTGCTTTAGGGTCCTTGTCCCCCCCTCCAGGCCCGTTTGTACTCACACTACCTGGGCCTCGGAGAATGCTTCTTGCTGCCTATACATCATCACGCCGTAACACGTCACACGCATTGATGACGTCATGGCGATGCGTGGCTTTGTTTCCAGATCTTTCCGTAGACCTCGGAGTTTTTGTGCGTCTTGTCGACTGTTTTTGAATCTTTTCATCGACCAAATCTGCAGTAAACACTCCACCTCCGCATCACACCAACGTGAACCTTTCACCGCCATTGTTTTAAATGTCCGCGCATGGTCCCTCCTTCTTTTTTCTATGTCCCAACAGACACACAGGAAATGACCTCAGAACCGCGTAGGCCTCGTGCTCGTACATGTGCGCATGCTCGTGCTCGTACACGTGCAAACGTGCTTTACTAAAGCCCACCTCTCCCAAACGGGCCGTGGACGGCAAGCGTGCCGCAGCTAGGCGTGGTGCGGTTGCACTCACACTGGTCAAAGGAACCAGACTTTAGCCGTAAAAACCTGTTTGGGCACGGTACAGATGGACAGTGTGAGTGCTCCCTAATATGCAAACTCCAGCCTATACACACACACACACACACACACACACACACACACACACACACACACACACACACACACACACACACACACACACACAGAGTCATAACTTCTCCCGCTGCCCCTCAGATTCGTCTCATTGGAGACTTTTCCATCAGAACTAATTTGCTGTTGCCTCATCGGCTGTGGCGGTGACTGTGGCGGTGACTGTGGCGGTGGCTGTGGCGGTGATGGGGGTTTCCTAATGAGACGGAGTGTTTGCATTAACGGCAGGTGCGGACCTCGAATCAGAATTACAGTAATGAGACGAACAGGCCTAATGGTCACAAGCAGAATAATAAGAAGTACAGGAGGATGAGAGCAGCAATAATGAGAGCAGAGGCCGGTACACAACAAGAGGAGGTAGTGACTGCTGCCCCTGTGTGGGGTTGACTCTAATGAACGACCACGGGAGACGGCGTTCTACACCAGCGTGGGCTGATGAATATTCAGCTCCGGTTGCTTAAATCAAATTTTCAAGTTTCTGAGGTGAAAGTTTTACAAAAAGGGTGCAGCCTGAATACTGAAGAGGTCTCCTTCCCCACCTCACTGCTGTCTCTTCTGCGGTGGGACCTGAAAAAATAGTCTTACGAATAATTAGCATTAGCATCATTAGCGGTGAAGCTGCCGTGTTGCCTCTTTGTCATCGTATGTGTCATTATTGTGCATTTTACTGTTGTTTTTGCTGCTGTCTGTGCTGCAAATTGCCCCCCGGGGACAATAAAGACCTCTTGACTTGATGTTGCAGCGGATACCTGCAGAGCTGTTGGGCAGAAAGTTCATCCGCAGTTATCACGCGCATGTGGTGGTAACTGTGGCGGCAATCTGTGCGGAGACACCCTTTTTTAGCCATTATCCACCTGTATGCAAGTACACCACAGTGTCGGAGCGAGCTGTAGACGGCAGAGCCTGTTGTTTTTCTCTGGACACAAACTGCAGTTCAACAAATTACACGTTTCTTAGACTGTGCTGGTGGTTACGGACCCTCAACGCAATTTCAGTCAAAAGCAACTGGACTGGGTTATTAATAACCCGCCTGCGACAGCTCATCCAATCATCATGCAGAAGCCGAGCGTCCGGGCCAGCCCACTGCCCCATAGACCCCCAGAGACACTGAGCGTCCGATGGGCGGGACAAAGCCCAGCATTTATCCAATGAGCGTCTAGTTTCACTGCAGTGGAACAACTGATCTACGCTTCCCCATTGAAGTCAGTAGAAGCTGAGCGTCCGACTGTGTAAAGAGCTGTGGGGATGAATGACAAGGAAGTCGCTCCGGTTACCTGTGATAAGGAGCTGATTCTGAACTAAAGATGAAGCTCTCTAGCGCGTATTTAGTCGATGAAATGTACACACAGCAGGACATAGTTCACCACTTTTTTTGTTTTTTTGTGGATGACATTTTAGCCACTGGTCTGTGCACGTCAGACAAGTGTAACTCTGTAACTCTGTAACCACTATTTCAGGTCCAGTTGCTTTTGACGGAAATTGCGTTGAGGATAACGACAACCTGGGCAAATGAGAACCTTCACAGGCTTAGTCGTTAAAGAGTTACACTTGTTTTATGTCCACAGACCAGTGGCTAAAAGAAGTGTAGAGCGATTGTTCCACTCCAGAGAAACTAGACGCTCATTGGATCAATGCTGGGCTTTGTCCCGCCCATCAGACGCTCATCGTCTCTGGGGGTCTATGGGACAGTGGGCTGACCCGGACACTTCGGCTTCTGCATGGTGATTGGATGAGCTGTCTGAGGCGGATTCCTTTTTTTAATTGACAGCTAAATGAGCGAATCAGCGATCTTGTAGACTAAACATCCAGCGGAGCAAACCAATGCTATGTGGCAATTTCTCAACCTGCTCCAAATCAGTTTGATAAAGGGCTTAAACTGAAGACATCGAGTGAAGTCAGTCTCCCCTTTTACCTCTAAACATTTGCAAAAAGATGCAAACTTTGCACCAATGTTTAATCCATCATTGGTCTGAAGCTCAGCAATTAAATAACTTACGCAATATGACGTTCACGTGGTGAAATGTCTACAGGAATGAGCCCTTGACGGTCAAGTTTAGACGACTAAAGGAGACGGTTAAGTTAAGACAACTAAAAGAGACGGTTGTGTTATGACGGCTACAGGTGACGGTTAAGTTGAGATGACTAAAGGTGAGGGTTAAGTTGAGATGACTAAAGGTGAGGGTTAAGTTTAGACGACTAAAGGAGACGTTAAGTTTAGACGACTAAAGGAGACGGTTAAGTTTAGACACTAAAGGAGACGGTTAAGTTTAGGCGACTAAAGGAGACGGTTAAGTTTAGATGACTAAAGGTGACGTTAAGTTTAGACGACTAAAGGAGACGGTTAAGTTTAGACTCTAAAGGAGACGTTAAGTTTAGTCACTAAAGGAGACGGTTAAGTTTAGACGACTAAAGGAGACGATTAAGTTTAGACGACTAAAGGAGACGATTAAGTTTAGACGACTAAAGTTGACGGTTAAGTTCAGTCACTAAATGACTTGGCTCAGATCATAAGAAGCTGGTGGTTTGTCTCAGACAGTCTTAGACAGGACTAGGGGAAGGGGACCTTTAGTTCATGTGACTGTCGGTGTCTCTGCATAAGAGCGCCTGCCAAACCCCATAAATATACCTGTAGAGGTAAATACACTGCTGCTGCAAAACACTTCTGCAGATAGGGTACAGTAGGTTGGTATGCATGGCTCTCAGTGTAAACACAAGGTCAGCAGACACATTACCACCCTCACATCAGCGGTGGAGTCAGCCGGGGCCCGAGGACACTGCCAGCTGCTGGCAGGCTGCTGGGCTTCACTGGGTCTCTCTCTGCCTTCCCATATAACTTTATCGATCCGGACAGGGCAGTGAAGCAGACAAGCCTATTACAGTACACGCTGTTGGCCACTTTGTTCCTTCTGTGGTCGTTCAGCAGTAGAGGTGCAGCACAACCGCCTCTGTGGTGAAGTTTAAGTGAAAAAGAAGAGAAGCAAGAGGAGCTCCCATCCTCCTGCCAAAGTTTTGCATTGGCTTTTCAATCTGCCTGCATCCCTCACCCGTCAACAAGCCACAAAAGAGACACTGAGAGACGACAGAGCTGCACAAAATGTGAAAAACTTCAAACACACGGTTCATGTTCTGTGGACACAACCCTGTACTATGACTGGATGTTTGCTTGTTAATCATAAATGCATGCTCTGTATAACCACTAGAGTGCATTGTAGCCAATATATAAAGGTTGAATATAGAGAATGAGCAGAACAGCGCCATCTAGTGTCCCAAAGTCGTAGTCGCAAAAACAAGAAATAATGGCCGGGTCTGGGGACAGACCTGGATCTGGAGCCTACAGGAGACCGGAGTCTGTTTGAGCCTGTTTGAACCCGTCCCCTCCGGCAAAACGCACCATAAGAACAAGCTTTTTGGTTTAACTGGAGGTAAATCTCTCCGGGAGGATTTTGGGCTGTTGTTTGTTTCCACACTGGTCCTGGGAACGCCTCAGGATCCCCCAGTTAGAGCTGGTTAATGTGGCCCGGGAAAGGGAAGTTTGGGGTCCCCTGCTGGAGCTGCTGCCCCCGCGACCCGACCCCGGATAAGAGGCTGAAGATGAGATGAGATGAATCAGTCAGGTATGACCTTAAGATCTGGAACTGGGTATTTGCATGGTTTTAAGGCCGTGTACGGTTCTGAACATGCACATGAACTCGATAGGATCAAGCCTAGTGCATTTGACCAGTGTGAGTACAACCGCTCCGCGCATAACTGCGGCCAGCTGGGAGAGGTGGGCTTTTGTAGAGCACGTTTGCACACGTGTACGAGCACGAGGCCTACGGCGGTTCTGAGGTCATTTCCTGTGCGCCTGTTGGGACGTAGAAAAAAGAAGGAGGGACCACGCGCGGACATTTAAAACAATGGCGGCGAAAGGTTCACGTTGGTGTGATGCGGAGGTGGAGTGTTTACTGCAGATTTGGTCGATGAAAAGATTCAAAAACAGTCGACAAGACGCACAAAAACTCCGAGGTCTACAGAAAGATCTGGAAACAAAGCCACGCATCGCCACGACGTCATCAATGCGTGTGACGTGTTACGGCGTGATGACGTATGGACAGGCAAGAAGCATTTGCGCGAGGCCCAGGTAGTGTGAGTACAAACGGGCCTGGAGGGGGGGACAAGGACCCTAAAGCCCGGGGCGCGGTGCGGAAGGACAGTGTGAGGGCGCCCTTACTGGCACCCCAGACAATGAGCACTGATGTTGTTGATCAGTCTGGTTTATAGACGTTGCGTGTTCCAGTTCATCCCAAAGGTGTTGTACGGGGTTTGGATCAGGGATCAGTGCAGGCGGATCAGGTTCTGTCCCAATGAACTGGGAAACCCACTACCATATCATACCATACCAAACAAAATGGACGGAGAGGACATTCCCACAGGCGCTAGGTCTCCTCAACCCCTGCTGCTGTGGTCCATCGGCCCGCCGTCCTCCCGGCGAGCTGCGACACACTCACCTGACGTGTTTTGGTCTTCATGACAACTGAGTAACACAACACCTTCCTCACACTACACTCCCTTTAGTCTGCTTGTCCACTGTGGTCTTTATTTATTAAGCTAATAACACAGGGAAAGGAAAGAGAAAGACCATAAGATATAGAGGACGTGTTCCCTTTCACCGTCAGAGGATTCAGACCTGTTTAGCCTGGGGTTAGAAAACACCTTTATATTAGTATTCTCCCCGTGTGCTCGCATGAGTGATGGTATTAACATCTTGGTGCATTTGTCTCAGTTTCATTTTCAGTATTTGCTCTGAGCTCAGATTTCCAATTTCCTTTTTATTTGCATGGTGTTATCTCGTGCCACAGAGGCAATTGTACTCGGCCCCATAAAGCATCGGGCTGTTTGACTGTTTGTCTAATTAGTTCAGCCGTTTTCTTAATGACAGCTGGTTTGCTGCCAAAGTGCCAGGGCTGCTAACAACAGTGGATGAGCTCCTTTTGGCTGCGTGTTGGTGCCTGTTTGCCTCCTTGCGGTTCAGTTTGTTGAAGGTAATTTGCCCAGAACTGTGGCAGCTGCCGTTTCTTCACCGCGCGGTTTCTCAATTTCTTTATCTATCATTAGAGAAAGTCATTTTCAAATGTGTATTAGTGCCAGAAGTGATTATATTTCTAAAGGCAAGTTTGTGTGTGTGTGTGTGCGTGCCTGCCATTGCGTGATTACATGTCTGTGCTTTAGCGATAGAAGAAACACTTCTGTTGCCCAAATTAATTTTCTTGGCATTTCTATATCATTCGATGGGCAACAGTGCGCACACGAGTTATACTCTGTTTACCATTTTACAGCAGTCTGAACGACAATGTGTGTGTCTTTTACCGTGTGTGTGTGTGTGTGTGTGTGTGTACATAGATCAAACAAATCAAGAGCTCTTCAAAACTCTCCCATCATCAACTAAATAACAACTACATCCTGTTTCAGTGATCTGCATCCAAGTGAAATGTGTGTAAATATTTTACCACGTGGACTGAACGAACACCCTGATTGCACAATGAACAATTACCACGGGGTGTGTGGGCGACACGGTGGAGTGGTGGTCGGCAGTGTCTGCATCCCGGCTGGGGCCCTTCTGTGTGGAGTTTGCATGTTGTCCCCGTGTCTGCGTGGGTTTTCTCCGGGTTCTCCGGTTTCCTCCCACAGTCCAAAGACGTGCAGGTGTTCGGTTCATTGATGACTCTAAATCACCCGTAGGTGTGAATGGTTGCCTGTATCTGTGCGTCTCTATGTGTCCTGCGATAAACTGGCGTCCTGTCCAGGGTGGACCCCGCCTCACGCCTGATGTCAGCTGGGATCGGCTCCAGCCCCCTGTGACCCCGATAGGGACAAGAGGCTAAAGATGAATGAATGAATGCCTTTCAAAGAGTACATTCATGGAAACCTAGTGTTGGACAGATATTGGACAGTTCTGCAAAACACCAGATTAGAATACCAGTGCAACTATTGTATGGTTACAGAGAAAGAGGGTGATCTGTCGAAAAGGGGGGAGACCTGGGGAGCTCCCCAGGTGGAGAAAAACATACCGATCTTGAGGCCCCCTTCTCCAAACACATTTGGGATTTTGGACACTACAATAACACAGCAACTCCGTTTATTTAAGGAGGGAATACAGAATTTTCTGCCATTTCTACTATAAAAATGGTCAAAATACACTAAGAACCACACCAAAATCATCGTCCAGAGGTTAAATATTAAGCGGAGGCACAGCCTCGCCTGCCTCCGCTGACTGCACGTCACTGTGCATAGCCATTTCAGGGTTCGTAGCTGCCTCCTCAGCGAACTCACTCATCAAACACAAAGTTGCAGTCAGCTCAGTCTTGCTGGATCTGTGTGCTGCGAGCAAACACCAGAGAAATTAGCTCTAATGTGGGATTTCGTGCTTAATCCTCTAAATTAGTGAGGATAACTTAATAACGGCTAGAATCTCAAAACGCAGTCGCGCGGCTGTGTCCCGCTGTCTGTGGACGTGTGCTGTTTACGTCGGGGCGATTTTTCATTCTTCACCTGTGCTGAAATGAACTCCAGAGGTCCGACTGTGTGGCAACAACAGCAGCCTGATCCGCTGCCTGGCTTTCCTCTGTGTGATAACGCCCCCCTGAGGACACCCTGAGGTCTGTTTGAGGCAGCTCGGTGGGTGTGAGAGACATGTTAATGCTGGGCTTCACTCCTGAAATGAGAGGATAACATGCTTCTTTGCTTCTTTCTAACTCTAATGAGATCTCAGTCCATGCTGGGGGTCGACTCTGTTACGACCCGGCTCATGGGGCAAAGGGAAGCAACGTGAATCCGGATGTTTTTGGTAAAATAACAAGTTATTTGTTTGCAGGATTTAAAGAAAGAACAGGAAAAGGGCACGTTGGATGCTGCTCAACTCAAAGACATAAATATAACTTAAAGAGGTCGCTCCAGAATGAGAGGTAACTACGAGCCACTTCCAAAAATAATGACTCAACGTCAACAATAATCAGGAAATACAAAATAAGCAGCAGCCTCTCACACCTAGTGTCTCTGACATCAAGATACTACAGGTGTCAGGTTGGCATCTGTAAACCCCTACACACACACACACACACACACACACACACACACACACACACACACACACACACACACATCAGTTGGTCAAAGACATGAGGCCAAAATCACAGCGAGGGCAACTATGTAAACAAAGGGACGGTCTGGAGGGTGGTAGGTGGTTGGAGGAGATTGCCATACGCCGCACCAATCAAATCACCGGCAGAACCAGGAAGTAGGCAGGTCTGGTGCTAGCCAATCCTCGGCAGGGGATCCCGCATCCTGCTTAGCCTGACGTAGATGCACAGCACAGATATACACAGATACTGGAGGAGGCCTGCTTTCATTTATGGGTGAAAGTTGACATCTGCCCTGAATGCGGAACGGTTCTAATACTAATCAAATATAATCCCGGGGGGCCAGAACCGGCCCGCGGGCCTTGACTCTGACACCCACGGTCTAAACTGACCACAGATCACGTGTACATGAACATGTTGGAATTCAAAAGCCTATCATAGTTATGGCTAAAGGTCCCGGTGACCTTTATACCTTCAGCCTGTTGCTTTTGTCTCCATGCATTTATTAATTAGCTGCAGTCGGATCATGTGTTATTCAGCTTTCAACAAACCCCCCCCCCCTTCATTCAGTCCTTTGTGCGATTCTTCCTGATGCATTAGTGGAGTTTCCAAACTCTTGCGCTGCGGGCGGCTCGACTGCGCTCATGTACTGCTGAACATTTGTAATCTAACTCAGCGGATATGAGTCCGCGGTGGCTTTCTGCTTTAGTTTACACACAATGACAGGCGTCATTTGTCACGGTGGGGTTTGATTTCCACCGTGATCGCAGAAAAATATTGCCGGACAGCTTAATTAGTTTCATTCAGCCGCGCGCTTTGGACCGCGGCGCCTACTGTGCACTGATAACGCCGCGGAGGGGCTGCTGACTTCCTCACTCTCCATTTCTGTTTATTTTTCCTATCAGAACAGCGAGAAACCTGGAGGTGGAGATTAAAAACCCCTCAAATTTAATCAACATGAAGGGAAAAATTCAACACCAGCCGACACACTACTTGATGAGAATGACAGTTTTACACGGAAGCGGACAAGATAGCAAACACAACTGTGAAATGCAATACTGTAAGTCACCTTGATAAGAAAAATAAGTACATATTATGTCATCCTGGACAGGTTAATACCAAAGTGAGCGCGTGCAGCAGGCCCTCAGGATGTATGACATTGTCATAGTTGCAGGATGAGGTTCCTCTCTTTGTGCCTGTGGGCAGGACAAAATTATCTCTGCTCAATGTTTCAGACTCTGTTGAGAATAGAGACGGAGAAAAACAGCTGTGGATCATTCTGCAGGGTTAATGTGATGAAAGCAGGAGAATGAATTCACCTGCAGGACAAACTAAAGGGCACGCATCAGATACAGGTACCGTATTTTCCACACTATAAGGCCGACAGTGCTCCTTATAATCCGGTGCTCCTTATATATGGACCAATATTGAGCCACAACAGGTCTCCAACTACGGTGAGCAGCCGCCGACTCTATTTTCCCCCGTAGAAGAAGTAACGCGCGGTGCATGTTGAGATATACGACTGCGTGAAGCGTGCCGTTTCATTTCCATGTGTGTGTTTGTGTAAAGAGCCCAAAATGGCTCCTGTTAAGAGACACGCTTACGACGCAGAGTTTACACTCAAGGCCATTAGTCACGCAGCAGAACACGGGAACAGAGCAGCAGCCAGAGAGTTGAACATGAACCAATCAATGGTGCCGAAGTGGAGGAAGCAACAAGACGACCTCCCCTGACTGTTTTGTTGACGTTCCCTTTAGCGCAGCTCCATCTAATGGATGCAGAACGTAACCCCAGCCTCCACTGTAGCGTCTGTTCTATGCTCCTTATAATGTGGTGACCTTATAGTGCGGAAAATACGGTATGCTGTTTTGCTCTCTTTCATCAGTTTATCTTTTATTTCCTCTGTTCCAGTCAAGTTGTGTGTGTGTGTGTGTGTGTGTGTGTGTGTGTGTGTGTGTGTGTGTGTGTGTGTGTGTGTGTGTGTGTGTGTGTGTGTGTGTGTGTGTGTGTGTGTGTGTGTGTGTGTGTGTGTGTGTGTGTGTGTGTGTGTGTGGCCTTCCGTCTGTCCTTTACATATCTTGAGAAGAGCTCATCCAATCTACTTCACGCATGGCCCGTGAATTGCTGGGGACCCGAGGGAGTGCCGTGTCAAATTTGGTGCAATTTGGCCAGACGGTGAGGCCATAACAACAAACTTTATCCCTGCGTCAACATGAATCAGCAGCATCTGGATCAGCTCTACACTCTTTTGAACTGTGTCCAAATTAAGGGCGTCCCCGACTAAAAAAGTTCATAGTCAAATGTGATTGGTCACGTCTTGCCTATGGTCGACTAATCATGAAATCAGTTTGTTTTTTTTTTGCTCATGAAAAACCCTCAGATCGGTTGGCGAGACGTGGACATGAAGCAGACAGTGGCGCGTGCTCCTGAATCCAGCGGCCGTGCGTGCACCTGAGTCCAGCGCCGCTCGTGCTCCCGAGTCCAGCGCTGCGCGGCCACGCGTGTCAGGCAGAGGGTTACTGAGAGATCTGATTTCTGATAGCAGCATCTTATCTGTTTCTTTCTTTAGACAATAGCTGACGGTATATTTAGAACTGTTATTTGCACTTTCACGGCTCTGTGTCGGACTTTGTCGCACTGAGCGTCTATCCATCACTTCAATCGCATGTAGCAGCCGAGGCGGCTAGCTAACTGAAACTAACCCCTGGCTCAGCCTACACTGCTGTTGTGCTAAATGGAACATGATTCTAGTGCTAACAGGGATCTGAATGCTTTTAAAAGAACAGAAATTTAGCTCTCAGATGAAGTGTGTGGCTCTTAAAAGAGCCGTTGTGTTGTAGTGAGATCAGACCGCCAGTGATTTAACCTCTGAAGCCGTACAGCATGGTTGTCAAACTGATCCTGTAAAGGGCCGTGTGGCTGCGGTTTTCATTCCAACCAATCAAGAACACACCTGGTCCAACAAATCAACTGTGTTGAAACCTGCAGCCACAGCGGAGCTTTACTGGATCAGTTTGACACTCATGCCGTACAGGGTGCTGTCCGCTATCCTGTAGATCAGACCGGGACACGCTTCACCCTGCAGTGACAGCTTTCTTCTTCTTCTTCTTCTGGATTTCTGGCAGACTAGAAGCCTAAAGGCACGTCTCTGCCAACCACAGTTTATAGTCATATCCACAGGAACAGTCTGGTTTCCCCCAAGGACTGCAACAATGGCGGCTTTGGTGAGCCTTGTGAGCCCCTGGATGTATCATGGAGATCTTTGGTGATCTTTGATCTGGTTCTGAACCGACACGCGCTCGCTCTTATAATCACAGCAAGCAATTATGGCAGTTTGTAATTTAGTCTTGGTTCAGTCAGAGTTTTTACTTCTAACCTGTTTGGCATTGGATTATCTTCTTTGTGGTGCGAAGGACTGCTTTCAAAAAGAACCTACAAAACGCAGTCGGTGTTGTGTCGAGGTTAACGAGCCATTATTCACGTGGTTTGAAGAGAAACATTTTCTTTTCATGTATATCTGTGTGATTTCCTCCTCTGAATCCCTCCTATTGGTGCTTGTACCTCAGCCAGTAAGACACAGAGTCAAACAAAAGCCTTAAGTGGGATTTGAACTCTAATCTGATAGACTAGTGTGGACGGTTTAATTAGGACTGGATCTGAAGTAAATCCCATGTCTCTTCCCGCTGCTCACCCTGAAACACTGAGCCGGAGTGTTTTCAGGAGGATGTTCGGTCGGATCTGTGCCGTCTCTCTGAGGATCGGACGGATGTTTCGCTTTAGTAGACGCTGTTCGTTAACCTCGCATCAAATGCCACTGTCAACACAACTTGTTTCACAGTACAGGCCTTAGAAAACTCCTTTAATTTTGAAGCATGTTCGTGCTTCTGGTCTCCATCTTTCGTGTTATGGCGTGATGACGTATAGGCAGCAAGAAGCATTCTCCGACGCCCAGGTAGTGTGAGTACAAACAGGCCTGGAGGGGGGGACAAGGACCCTAAAGCACGGGGCACGGGACGGACGCACATTGGGAGGGCGCCCTAATTCTCAGCTTTCCTTGCTTCTCTGCAGGGAGAGAGTGATGATGAGAGGATGAGTACGGTGATGTGTAAAGTTTGGTATCAATGGAGAGACAAAGATGGCCGCCATGCAGAAAAAAAGGAGCACAACTCGAACTACCAACGTCTCTTTTCATCTCTCTCGTCCCCCTTCTTTCCGGCCTATGTGCTCCCTTACTCCTTCCCTCCTGCCTTCTCTTTCCCATTCATCACTGTCTCTCCTTCCTCCTCCTCGTCCTCCTCCTCCTCTTCCTCGTAGAGCTTAAACAGAAGCAGCAGGGAGAGAGCAGATAAGGCCGGGGCCTTGTAAGCCTGTATATCTCCATAGACAGACTGGATTCCCTCTGTGTGTTTTGGGCCATGCTGGTGTTGAACCTCTACTCCAGAAGAAGTCGCTCTAAGGGGAAACCAGTAAAGCTCCACCAGTAGCTCCCATTATATCCTTCCTTAAGCTTCTCACACACACTGGTTCATCACCGGCTCTTGTTGCTGGGGAAGAGGAATTATACCTCAGTAGGTAAACACACACACAGTCTCTGTTTCTGCTGCACGTGACTCTCCTCAGCTCTTCATGATGCATGTGTTTACTCCGCCTGAGCTAATGGCCTGCTCCTATTGGTTAAGACTTTCCCAGTGTGTTATTCTTCAGGGACCTATCAGAGCTCAGCCCTGTCTGGGGAGCGCCGGACTGAGTTTACTGATGTACTCTGGGTAGTCCGCTGGGAACTTGTTTTTCCTGTGGTAGGAAGTCAGTGAAAATGAGCTCAGTGTGTGTGTGTGTGTGTGTGTGTGCGTGTGTGTGTGTGTGTGTGTGTGTGTGTGTGTGTGTGTGTGTGTGTTACGTCTGCAGAAAGATGTGGAGACCAACAGATGTGTGTGTATTCTTTCTTTCATTGTTTATTATAGCTCTTATTTGTTTGACCTTATATTAGTAATTCAAGCTAGCACTTGACTACGTGTGTGCAGCACTTTGGGCAACTGAGGGCGCCCTCCCACTGTGCCTCCGTCCCGTGCCCCGTGCTTTAGGGTCCTTGTCCCCCCCTCCAGGCCCGTTTGTACTCACTCTACCTGGGCCTCGGAGAATGCTTCTTGCTGCCTATACGTCATCACGCCGTGACACGTCACACGCATTGATGACGTCATGGCGATGCGTGGCTTTGTTTCCAGATCTTTCCGTAGACCTCGGAGTTTTTGTGCGTCTTGTCGACTGTTTTTGAATCTTTTCATCGACCAAATCTGCAGTAAACACTCCACCTCCGCATCACACCAACGTGAACCTTTCACCGCCATTGTTTGAAATGTCCGCGCATGGTCCCTCCTTCTTTTTCCTATGTCCCAACAGGCGCACAGGAAATGACCTCAGAACCGCCGTAGGCCTCGCGCTCGTACATGTGCAAACGTGCTTTACTAAAGCCCACCTCTCCCAAACGGGCCGTGGACGGCAAGCGTGCCGCTCCTAGACTCGGTACGGTTGCACTCACACTGGTGAAACGAACTAGACTTTACCCGTAAAACCTGTTTGGGCACGGTATGGATGAACAGTGTGAGTGCGCTATTAGGTTGTTTTTAAATGTGGAGTATAAATAAATTTTAGATGCATGGGCGTATAATGAGACAGTGGGCCCCTGGGTACAGACATGTAAGAGGCCCCCCCCAAACTCTAAATAATTGTAGTTGTTCTGGATCCTTTTGTCGTTGTTGTGAATCTATTTTTAGTCATTTTGCATCTCTGTACTTGTTTTTAATCTGTTTTTAGATGTTTTACATTTATATTATTGATCGCTTTGCACCTCCCCTTTAGTCGTGGTTGTTTTGCATCTCTTTTTGTTGCGTCACTTTGTAATTGTTGTGTTTTTTCAGCAACATTTTGTGTGTCAGGGCCCCTGACCCTACATGTGCCCCTGTGCTGTGTGAGAAAACTTGTATAATCTGCAGTGATCAAGCATCTTTTTGCATAAACGGCCTAAAAATCCACGTGAAAATCTATTTTAATTAACCTGTTCTTTTTGAAAATATGTGTATTTTCATGCTACTTTTATATCCCATTAATATAAATAGATCACTTAAGCATTCAGCTGCTTTGTTGCTAAGTTCAGAGTGTAACACGGTGTTAACGTCGGGGAGCTGGAACAACATAATGACTGCAGCAGGCAGAGATCTGAGCAGCGCAGGTTAGAGCCGAGGTCTGCACATCCTCTGGGTTGTTAACTTTAAAGGGCCGAGTGTTTCTCGATGAACGGAGCTGTTTGCAAACTCTTTCTTAGCGAGTCAAGTGTGAAGGCTAATGCACATCTCTCTCAGCTCCATCAGGGGGAAACAGTGGTGAGTGATGTGGTGGTTAGCACAGCGAGAGGGTTCCTTGTTCGAATCCCGGCTGGGGCCCTTCTGTGTGGAGTCTGCATGTTGTCCCCGTGTCTGCGTGGGTTTTCTCCGGGTTCTCCGGTTTCCTCCCACAGTCCAAAGACGTGCAGGTGTTCGGTTCATTGATGACTCTAAATCACCCGTAGGTGTGAGTGGTTGTCTGTCTCTGTTCGTCTCTATGTGTCCTGTGATAAACTGGCGTCCTGTCCAGGGTGGACCCCGCCTCACACCCGATGTCAGCTAGGATCAACTCCAGCGCCCAGCAACCCCGACAGGGACAAGCGGCTGAAGATGAATGAATGATGTAGAATATACAGTGTATTCAGGAGGATGCAGTGGTGTATACGTGCTCCACCGCAGCTCCAAAACCCCTGGAGCTTGAAGCCCAAAATGTCCTGACACTGTGACGTTTCATCGTCCCGTGTGACGTACGCTGTTTGCACATCAGCGAGTGCAGCGGCGGCGATATCCACAGGCTGAATATGGAAATGTGACAGGGCGGGGAGGAGGACTAACAGCGAGGCTGTGTGGGATTTGATGTGTTGTGATGTTGATTACGGCGTCCCACCACTTCCATCCCTCCGAATTTATCACTGCTTGATGATACATGCCCTCCCCTAACCTACCCCCCCCCCCCAGGCTTCATCTCCCCACCTCTCTCCCATCTGTCTGTCTTATTTACTTCAGGTGAAGATGCAGCACGGGGCGGAGGTGTTGTCGGGGACCTCTCTGATTGCAGCATCCCACCACTTTTGTCAGTCACGATTCATCATTTCATCCATTTCTCTGTCGCTCCATCCATCCATCCATCCTGATGCCGACCCCCCCCCCCACACACACACACACACACACACACACACACACACATCCCCCTTCTGTTTGTATTTGTTTATTTACCGAGAGGAAGATGGCGCTGACGCTGGTTTGATTCCGATTGCAACATCCCATTGTGTCTGTCACTCATAATTTATGGTTTTATACTTTTCACCCCCCCCCCCCCCCCTTCATCCTGATCCCGCGTTCTCCGTCGCTCTCGTGTTGATTTAGTGAGAGGAGGACGTGACGGGAGAATGAGCTTTTGCTGATGCAATGGCGTTGTGTTGATTACAGCGTCCCACCACTTCTGTCCAGAAGAATGTGTTATTAGTGGATCAAACGCCCGCCCACTCCTCTCGCTTTGCCTCTCGAGCACATTTTCATATTTAAATGAGCTTCAGAGACGAAACAAGTTTTGCCAGGATGATTTAGAGTTTACTCTGAGAAGGAAGTAAATGTATGTCATCTCATCTCATCTTCAGCCTCTTATCCGGGGTCGGGTCTCAGGGGCAGCAGCTCCAGCAGGGAACCCCAAACTTCCCTTTCCAGGGCCACATTAACCAGCTCTAACTGGGGGATCCTGAGGCGTTCCCAGGCCAGTGTGGAGATCTAATCTCTCCACCTGGTCCTGGGTCTTCCCCGAGGCCTCCTCCCAGCTGGACGTGCCTGGAACACCTCCCTAGGGAGGCGCCCAGGGTTCATCCTTACCAGATGATCCTGAACCACCTCAACTGGCCCCTTTCAACGCAAAGGAGCAGCGGCTCTACTCCGAGTTCCTCACGGATGCTGAACTTCTCCCCCTCTCTCTAAGGGAGACTCCAGACCCCCTCCTGAGGAAACACATTTCAGGCGCTTGGACCCGCGACCTCGTTCTTTCGGTCATGAATGTATGATATAGTATTGTTTAAAAAGCGAGAGGGTTCCTGGTTTGAACCCCGGCTGGGGTCCTTCTGTGTGGAGTTTGCATGTTCTCCCCGTGTCTGCGTGGGTTTTCTCCGGGTTCTCCGGTTTCCTCCCACAGTCCAAAGACGTGCAGGTGTTCGGTTCATTGATGACTCTAAATCACCCGTAGGTGTGAATGGTTGTCTGTCTCTGTTCGTCTCTATGTGTCCTGTGATAGACTGGCGTCCTGTCCAGGGTGGACCCCGCCTCACGCCCGATGTCAGCTGGGATCGGCTCCAGCCCCCCACGACCCCGACAGGGACAAGCGGTTGAAGATGAATGAATATATAGTATATAGTATTGTCACTTCCTGGAAACGATGAGGTTTAGGTGAGGGATGGCACCTGTGTTGAGCGTGCAGGAGGGCGGACATGACACGTAGCTGCTTCGTACTTTGGTCATGAAGAACTGGGTCTCAACGTCTCTTCCCGTTCCTTGAATTTGTCTAATCTGGCGTTCTGGTTCTCACTGACACAAGTTCAATCAATCACCCTTGTTGCATGATGGGATGGCCATCGACACGCCCACTCATCCGCTGTGTCTACACTTAACGTCGCCTTTTGTCATCTAAACTTAACCCGTTCGATAGAAAGTCCGTCTTCAGTCCACCCCTCGCTCTCTCTCCCTCTGTTTCCCTTCGGACCTTGCTTTATTAAGTCCTATCGAGTCTGTTTGTTGTTGTATCTTTTCACTTTACCTCTCGGTGAGGTCGTTTGTTAGCCTGTCGATACCTGATGCCGCTGCAAACCCCGCGCTCTGTGAGCTAAATAAAAGGAAATGGACGTCTCTCTGGGGACGACGTATTTACCTCCTCAGTGCCGGAGTTCACCCTCGCACCGCTGCTCTGTTTCACATCCATCCTGTTATTAAAGCTGCACGAACACGAGATGCATCATCCCAACGAGCTCAACGGGAACTTTCTTTTTACAGTTTCTGCAGCGAGACGATCGAAGTGACCGCTTCTAAAGTGACGAATGTTTGAGTTTGCACGGCTACGTGTGTGTTCGTCCCTGTTGCCTACAAAATGACTTCACACACACACACACACCTAAACTGCTTTGCCGATAACGATTCCAGGGAAACGCTTTACCTGCAGGATTACGCTCACAGTTTTACACTCCTTGTGGTAAATGGACTTGTACTTGTATAGCGCCTTTCGAGTCTACTGACTGCTCAAGGCGCGTTCACAGTGTTTGTCACATTCACACTGATGGTAGTGGACATCTACAGACCATCTAATGTTACCATTCACACCACATTTACACACCCATGCGCAGCACGGGGAGCAATTCTGGGTTCAGTGTCTTGCCCAAGGACACTTCCACATGAGGACCGGGGGAGGTGGGGATCAAACCGCCAATCTCTCGATTGGAGGACGACCCACTCTTTGTTAACTCTGGGTATTGCTACTTTGTTAGCGTAGCACCTCTAACCTCAATATTAGAAACAAACCACGTTCTCTAGGGTTCAGAAAGTTGGGCTCGATGTGGAAGTTGAACAGAGATGATCCGATATAAGTCGTCCGTTTTTCTTCTGTATCAGAAGGAATAAAGTTCAGTTCTGAGGTTGGTGTGTGTGTGTGTGTGTGTGTTTGTCAGTTCTTCTAGTACCCTTCTAGGGTAGATTTCGTGGTGAACGATCTTATCTGAATCAAGAGTGCAGTGTCTTCGGAGTGGATCCCGTTCTCCGTTCTGTCGATCGCCCGACTCGCCACTGAACCGGCAGAGGCGTGCAGAGACAGGGGCTGGAGGACGGACGGTCTATGGGCCGGTAGAAGTCGGCTGCAGAGGCTTCGCAGGACGCTCGCTCTGCAAAGTATTGGGTCGACTGGACTGATAGACAGATAGATAGATAGATAGATAGATAGACTGATAGACTGATGATGCGTCCCAGTGCATCCGGGTGATTTTTCTTAAAGAGTGCAGAGATAAACTGTATAAGGTGCTGTGTGTGAGCATTATGTATGCATCCAGTGTGTGTGAGTAAGCATGATTGAGTGTGTGTGTGTGTGTGTGTGTGTGTTTATTTTCCTATTTCCGATCAGCTGGGTTGGAAGCAGATCTGTATTTCCCCGGTGGTTCGTTAGAGCTCCGTGTCTGTTTCTGCCAGTGGAGGTTTCCCACTCTTGTCTGATAAGAGACAAACACAGTTACCGGATGTGTGTGTGTGTGTGAAGAAGAGCCAGACAGAGACGGAGGAGTTTCTTTGCTTGTCGTCGGGTAAACAAACGTTCTCAATAATGGCTTTACCTCCCACGCTGATGGTATCTTTAAGTGAAGCCTGTGACTTCCACACTGACAGTGTTTTACCTTCTGAGACTGACGCGTGGGGAAGATTAGCAGCAGTGATGAAGAAGAAAACCCTTGTTTCAAATAATGATTACCGTATTTTCCGCACTATAAGTTGCACCTAAAAACCTTCAAATGTCTCAAAAGCCGACAGTGCTCCTTATAATCCGGTGCTCCTTATATATGGACCAATATTGAGCCACAACAGGTCTCTAACTACGGTGAGCAGCCGCCGACTCTATTTTCCCCGTAGAAGAAGTAACGCGCGGTGCATGTTGAGATATACGACTGCGTAAAGCGTGCCGTTTCATTTCCATGTGTGTGTTTGTGTAAAGAGCCCAAAATGGCTCCTGTTAAGAGACACGCTTACGACGCAGAGTTTACACTCAAGGCCATTAGTCACGCAGTAGAACACAGGAATAGAGCAGCAGCCAGAGAGTTTAACATGAACCAATCAATGGTGCCGAAGTGGAGGAAGCAACAAGACGACCTGCGCAGAGTAAAGAAGACTAAACAGAGTTTAGAGGGAACAGAGCGAGACGGCTGCAGCTGGAGGACAAACTCCAACAGTGGGTTGTTGAACAGAGAGCAGCGAGTAGAAGAGTCCGTACGATCACTGTTCCACTGAAGGCAACAGCGCTAGCACGATACTGTCCAGCTGCAGACCCGGAGCACAAGCCCCTCACTTGACACAAGCCCCTTGCTTGACACAAGCCCCTCACTTGACACAAGCCCCTCACTTGACACAAGCCCCTTGCTTGACGGAAGTGACGCAAAAGTTGTTTTTTCAAGTGAGGGGCTTGTGCTTTGGGTCTGCAGCTGGATGCTACTCGCGCTAGCACGCAAACTTAACATTAATGAGTTTAGAGGCGGTCCTTAACGTAACCCCAGCCTCGACTGTAGCGTCTGTTCTATGCGCCTTAGTGCGGAAAATAATGAATGAATAATGGAAAATACGGTACTTTAATGACGATCGGCGAGCGTTAAACAGGAACGTTCCCTTTGCTTTGTTTCTGTTGTCTCACTGGAGATCCTTCCACTCTCGTGTTTCACTGTAGGATTATTATTCTTTGAGTGGCGCCGTCGTTAATGACGCTGGTGTTGGGCCTAATGAAAGTGTGGCGCTCAGGGAGGAGGCCGTCCACAGAATCCAAACACAGTTATTTTTGTCTTGAACGCTGTGAGTGTCCGTCACATCCCTCTCTGCACGTGTTGTCTTCTTCAAGGCTCTAATGTCTCTTTACACAGTCAGGACACACACACACACACACACACACACACACACACACAACTTCACTGAGACAGACAC
>NC_139830.1:1966825-1979325 GCF_963691815.1 Echiichthys vipera | reverse complement strand
TCACCTACAGTGGGTGAACACATTGACTCTCCAGCTGACGGCCGACGTGAGTGCTGCGTTATTGACACAGCTACATCTAATCTAACACTGCCAGGCTGCCTCTCCTCACCCAGGGGATTGTGGGTATTTGATTTTGACTTGGCCTCCATCTGGGCTCCAGCGGGAAAGAGAATTACAAAGAAGTGACGCCATGCTGCTTCCAATACCTCCGCGTGCTGTGAAGTTCAGGCTTCGCTCTGGCTTTTGAGAGATTCAGGCGTGGCGAGGGGACAGGCGAGGTGTCTCCCGCCTCGAGACTCGGATGACAAACTACTTAGATCCGCCCAGGATGGGGAGAATCATAGCCTACACCGCGGGAGAGATAAAAAACATACATTGAACCAAACAAAGGACAAATAACGCCCCCTTCACTTAGGCTCCGGAGCAGTTGCAGGATCCGAAAACTCCATTTCACCCAGTGCCAGCCTGCAATAGCTGCACCCAACAACAGGCAACCCTGGCGACCAGCGACTGGCGACCAAGTAGTGTGAAAGCGCCTTGAGGAGTCAGAAGACTAGAAAGGCGCTTTATAAGTACAAGTCCATTTACCATTTAGGCAACAGGCCTGTAGTCCTGGTTTAACTTGAGAAATGATGCTAACAGGCAGATTAACTCACTCCAGACAGATGCGGGTGACTGCTGGTTAATGCGAATGCTTCTTGCTGCCTATACGTCATCACGCCGTAACACGTCACACGCATTGATGACGTCATGGCGATGCGTGGCTTTGTTTCCAGATCTTTCCGTAGACCTCGGCGTTTTTGTGCGTCTTGTCGACTGTTTTTGAATCTTTTCATCGACCAAATCTGCAGCAAACACTCCACCTCCGCATCACACCAACGTGAACCTTTCACCGCCATTGTTTGAAATGTCCGCGCATGGTCCCTCCTTCTTTTTTCTATGTCCCAACAGGCGCACAGGAAATGACCTCAGAACCTCCGTAGGCCTCGTGCTCGTACATGTGCGCACGCTCGTGCTCGTACATGTGCAATCACGCTCTACTAAAGCCCACCTCTCTCAGGCGGGCCGTGGACGGCCAGCTGGCATCAGTTATGCGCGGAGCGGTTGCACTCACACTGGTCAAACGCACTAGGCTTGACCCGAAAAACCTGTTTTGGCCCGGTGCGGAAGGACAGTGTGAGTGCGCCCTTACAGCAAATCAAACATTGAAAAGTCAGAAACAAGTGAAAAATCTATATTACTGTACTACCTGACCCGGTGTGTCAATGCTGAGTCACTCGACCCCTCGCTGACTAAAAGCACGATGAGTGAAAGTAAAGGTAGCAAAGAAGACGGAGAGAGAAAGGGTCCTCCTCCTCGGCCAGAGAGCGGACATGAAAGGAGAGAAACGACAGAAGAAGAGATGAGATGGCGGGATAGAGGGATGAGAGCCAGAGAGGTGGAGGAGAGGGCGGAGATGAAGACGAGAGCGGAGCGGCAGCCGATCGATAGTCTGAGAGTTTAATACTGCAAACTTCTCCGGTGATCCGCGGAGCGTGGGAGGACACACACACACACAATAACACGATACACACTTTCAAACGATACATATTTGTATTTTCACACACACACACACACACACACACACGCAGGCCCTGAGGCGGCTCTGCTGCATAATCTCTCACACAAACACACAGTGATTCCCTGCAGCAGCTCCGTGTTTTCCCCTGTCGTCAGCACAGAGAGGAGTCTGATCCTGGTTATCCGCGTTCTGCCGTCCGCCCCCTCCACAAACACGACTAGCTTGGTTCCCCACCTGCTTCTCCCTGGGCTTAAAGCCTGGCTCTAACATGCATGTTCATGGACGTCGTTCCCATCAGTTACAGAAAGATCTGCTGATTCATCAGACGGACTAGGATGTTTACACCGTAGCATTAAACCAATTTATTCAGGGTAGACAAACTTGGATATTACAGGTGTTTCCTAAACTGCTGGTGTGTGTCGAATCTAAAAAAGAGGAACTAGAAACTAGAGCTGTCAAGGAAATGTAGTGAGGTAGAAGTAAGGAGTAGCTAAAGATGATCTCTGAGCTTAGTTGTGTTTTACTCTCAGATCACTCCGGTAACGTGCGGCGGAGAACATTTGGAGAAGTTTGCCAAGCGACGAGATGAGCAGCTATGGAGCAAGCTGCTCACTAAGGGCGCTCTCCCACTGTGCGTGCGTCCAGCGCCCCGTGCTTTAGGGTCCTTGTCCCCCCCTCCAGGCCCGTTTGTACTGACACTACCTGGGCCTCGGAGAATGCTTCTTGCTGCCTATACGTCATCACGCCGTAACACGTCACACGCATTGATGACGTCATGGCGATGCGTGGCTTTGTTTCCAGATCTTTCCGTAGACCTCTGAGTTTTTGTGCGTCTTGTCGACTGTTTTTGAATCTTTTCATCGACCAAATCTGCAGTAAACACTCCACCTCCGCATCACGCCAACGTGAACCTTTCACCGCCATTGTTTGAAATGTCCGCGCATGGTCCCTCCTTCTTTTTTCTACGTCCCAACAGGCGCACAGGAAATGACCTCAGAACCGCCGTAGGCCTCGTGCTTGTACATGTGCGCACGCTCTACGGTCGGTGGCCGGCAAGCTGGCCACTCCTAGGCCAGTACGGTTGCACTCACACTGATCAAACAAACCAGGCTTTACCCGTAAAACCTGTTTGGGCACGGTACGGATGGACAGTGTGCGTGCGCCCTCAGATGAAGGAAGGCGCTGAGTTATTGATGTGTATACGTGTCCAAACACTGCAAAGACACACTGCATAAAACCAATCTCCTAAAAGAAAACCCCAAGACTCCTCTTTAATAACCATCAAACCATGTGGGTGTGGCGAATTAACAACCCAACCGTGGTGTTTAAGCGTTGATAAGGGTGTACACTCTCCTCACCGGCGGTATCGTTTATTCCTCTCATTCCTTTCAATTAATGTGCGTTCCCTCTTAACGCACGCAGCCTACGAGACAGCCGCTGCATGAATGCGTAGTTAAAACCAAGTATAACTCTGGCTTAACACCTCAGTATGTTCTTTGTATTGTGAAGAGTAAAAGTGTTAAAACTAACTGCAGTGCGTGTCTGTGTCTGTGCGCGTGTCTGTGTGTGTGTCTGTGTCTGTGCATGCGTGTGTGCGTGCGTGCATGCGTGTGTGCGCGTTACCCTTCGCGGACAGTCGCTCTGCATTAAATGTCAGACAAACGCCAGTGACACCTCTAAAGTTCCATGTTGTGGATAACTTTTCTTATTCTTCTTTCTTATTTTGACCCTTTTAAAAAAAGACACGGCGTGAGAAACACACTCGACGACACCTGTTAACAACAACAACACAAACACGATTAACCCAACCACACTTTCAAGGAGCTCTCTGGAAGCTGTTAAAGTGTATTAATACGTGCGTGTGTGCATTGTTTTATCCCATTAGCTGCTTCCTTGCTGTTGTCACCGTGAGGAGCCATAAAGCGCCGTGTTAGCTGTGAAAATAGGTGTCGGATCAGATCCATGGACGCACATACTGTACGTGGTGTAGTTTCACACACAGACAGGCGGTGATGTGAGGTTGGATTTAGCAAAGGGACCCAAACACACGCACGCTTGGGAACGTTACGGCCTGTGTAGTCTGTTTTTTATGCGTGTTACCGTCCTGTTTGGTCAGTTTCGTCTTCTTCTGTCAGGATCTCGGGCGTCTGGGTACTAAAGAAACATTCATTTCTGTGGCTGTTCACTAGTTTCGGTCGTGGAAATGGATTCTTCACTAAAGATCCACAAACAGGATCAGCTTTTTCTCCGCGGTTTATTTTGCCAAAGCATTTTTCTACTGCAGACAAAATACGTTCACCCCTGCGTCCTCACAAAGCCTAGATCAGGGGTCTGCAACCTTTACTATCAAAGAGCCATTTTGCCCCCTCTTCCACCAGATACACTTTGTCTGGAGCCGCAAAACCTATTTGATGTCACAGCTTATAAAGGTTTATATAAAGTTACTGTTCCCTGGCTTTGTTCCCTGTCCTAAAATTGTGGTTGTTCGCTACTTTCTCACCACATATCTAGCACACAGGTAAGCCACCATCATGTAAAAGCAAATAAAAATGTCCACCCAACACTATTTTCCTTCGCTAATTGTTTCGGGGGAGATTTATCCAGCAGCAGTGCGAGTCACCAACTCAAGATTAGCACCTGCAGTGAAATGCGCTGGGCCGTAGACCGAGGCTGTGACGCATATTTTAGTCTCACCTAATCATTTTTCCCAAGATAAAATGTTTTCCCTCGTCCACTGTGCAAAAAAAAACACGATATTTACACATTGTTCATATCATTTTCTGGCAAAGCTACAGGGAGCCGCTGATAAGGGGCTGAAGAGCCGCGTGTGGCCCAAGAGCCGCGGGTTGCAGACCCCTGGCCTAGGGTCTATCAGGAATGACACCGATCCAACTTGTGCCCAGTCTTTTAGAGGAAGGGACAGGACGCGCTAACCCTTGGTTGGGTGACGTCTTTAGACCAAACAAAAACCTGCCTTAGACGTTACAATCCCTCTCTCATCACAAGGTCTCTAACACAGAGTCCACATGCACACATACGCTGTTATACCATCATGAGTTAGTTATTTGCGTCATCCATTAAGAAGGTGAGACAGAGGAGACACTGAACTGCGTCTGACCTGACAAAACTATGATTATGAATTACAAATATCCAAAATTCCCACAATATTTCATTTCATTTCCTTCGACTGCAGGTGAAAAACGAGACGCATGCACCTCCCCCTGTTAAAAATTAATAGTTTGTGATGTTCATGGTCAGTGTAGCTCTTTCACATGCATTTTTTTCATTGGCTCTGATGTTGATAATGAGATAATTAGTTGTTCCGTAGTTTTTTCTGATGCACATCCACAGTTCTGCGTTCAACATGAAGTCATTGTATCACTGATCCGGTGGTGATGAAGCGTCCCGTGCTCTTTGTTGGGTTGTTTCAGAGAAGAACACGGAGCGTCTCTGTTGTATAATCTCTTTTTAACGGCTTCAAAAATGATTTGAAGGGCTCACAGCAGCTTCCGTGCGTCTGTCCGCAGGAGCGCTGACAATCCACGACCGATCCCTAACTGCTATCGATCATCTCTTCAACCTCTTGTTGTATCGATCAGGATCAATACTCATACATGTCCAACGCTAATCCACTCTGCTCAAGTGACGGTCCAAATCTATTTTTCTCAAAATCAATTGATCACCCTCATCGATCGCTGACCCGGGAGGATTTCCGCGTGACCCCGGTCTTGACCCCGGTCATACAGCTGATTGCTGCTTACACAAGCACTGCGCGGGAAGCACGGGACCACATCGTTGCGGCTTAATGTGTTCCTGGCAGCTCGCACATCATGAATGACACACAACGTGTACGATCACTCTGTAGCCGCTGCTCCAATGTACCTTTTCTGTTCCTCTGACACTGTCGCTGTGTCCCAAACCGCGCACACTGCAGTAAGTGTACTCAATTCCCCCGGTAAGTTCGGTCTCAAATCACACACTGCCACCCCGCACTTACCGGAAATGATGACCGTTTATTTTTCCAACAACTCTACTGACTCGGCACGCCGCCCGAAATCCTTGTGATCCTCTTTTTACATTTATAAAGATCATTTTCCAGCTTGCGGGCGACACGGTGGGGTGGTGGTTAGCACCGTCGCCTCACAGCAAGAGGGTTCCTGGTTCGCATCCCGGCTGGGTCCCTTCTGTGTGGAGTTTGCATGTTGTCCCCGTGTCTGCGTGGGTTTTCTCCGGGTTCTCCGGTTTCCTCCCACAGTCCAAAGACGTGCAGGTGTTCGGTTCATTGATGACTCTAAATCACCCGTAGGTGTGAATGGTTGTCTGTCTCTGTTCGTCTCTATGTGTCCTGTGATAGACTGGCGTCCTGTCCAGGGTGGACCCCGCCTCACGCCCGATGTCAGCTGGGATCGACCCCAGCCCCCCCGCGACCCCGACAGGGACAAGAGGTTGAAGATGAATGAATGAATGTTATGGACGCAAGCACTTTATTATGTCCACTTTCTGTGCGTCTGTCCCGTGCCCCGGGCTTTAGGGTCCTTGTCCCCCCCTCCAGGCCCGTTTGTACTCACACTACCTGGGCCTCGGCGAATGCTTCTTGCTGCCTATACATCATCACGCCGTAACACGTCACACGCATTGATGACGTCATGGCGATGCGTGGCTTTGTTTCCAAATCTTTCCGTAGACGCACGCTCGTGCTCGTACATGTGCAAACGTGCTTTACAAAAGCCCACCTCTCCCAAACGGGCCGTGGACGGCAAGCGTGCCGCTCCTAGGCGTGGTACGGTTGCACTCACACTGGTCAAAGGAACCAGATCTTAGCCGTAAAACCTGTTTGGGCACAGTACGGATGGACAGTGTGACTGCGCCCTAAGAGGGGGCAGCCCTACTCAGTAAAGAGAGGGAGAATTCCCAGCACTGACTGTTTCTGGTGATTTGAATAAGACACCTTAAGTCCACCCCTAAAACCGCCCCTGGCATAAACAGAGCACAAATTACATTAAACCTTTTGAGGGCAAATGAAAAAGAAGATTCTAGAGAGTGGACCATCAGTGAAAAGCCTGACCGCGCTCCAAACGCTTGCATCCTCTACAGGCTCTCTCAGAAAAACCACCATCAGCATTTTCTTCCCCTTTTAAAAGTCAATTAGCTCGTAAAATCGTTGAAGTGGGAGTCGAGTTTGGAAGGTCGACGCTCTCCTTAATGAGAAACGATGTGGAATTACGTTTGTTGTCCTGCTTTAAAGACAAGCCGCTTCACAATGCACTGAAAACACTTTGGTGTTTAATGACCGAGCTGAGAGACGGAGCAGCAATTTGCGGAATTGAAGGGTTGTTTTTTTACCACATTGCAGCTGATTTAGACCAAAAATGTTGATGTGTAGACATCTGTCCAACACTCTCATTCATATTCATCATCTCCTGCTAATAACACAAGTGCTTTCTCTGCTAATTAGCAATCGTGCAAAGAACAGCCAACTGCAGACGTGACCGTCATAATCAGTGTTATTGTTATTATTGTCTGGTGCAAATGGAAATGTCTCATTTTCATGATAATGCCTTCAGGGTCTGTGGCCTCTCTGCTCGTTACTGAACCCTCCCACTGTGCGTCCGTCCCGTGCCCCGTGCTTTAGGGTCCTTGTCCCCCCCTCCAGGCCCGTTTGTACTCACACTACGTGGACCTCGGAGAATGCTTCTTGCTGCCTGTCATCACGCCGTAACACGTCACGCGCATTGATGACGTCATGGCGATGCGTGGCTTTGTTTCCAGATCTTTCCGTAGACCTCAGAGTTTTTGTGCGTCTTGTCGACTGTTTTTGAATCTTTTCATCGACCAAATCTGCAGTAAACACTCCACCTCCGCATCACACCAACGTGAACCTTTCACCGCCATTGTTTTAAATGTCCGCGCATGGTCCCTCCTTCTTTTTTCTATGTCCCAACAGGCGCACAGGAAATGACCTCAGAACCGCCGTAGGCCTCGTGCTCATACACGTGCACACGCTCGTGCTCGTACACGTGCAAACGTGCTTTACTAAAGCCCACCTCTCCCAAACGGGCCGCGGACGGCAAGCGTGCCGCTCCTAGACGTGGTACGGTTGCACTCACACTGGTCGTCCGTTGGAGGTCCGAAACTTCAGACTTCCCATTGCACTCGAACGCAGCAGTGCACGTCAGGGGAGCATCAGATATCTTAAGAAAGTTATTACACTGGTGACAGCAGCAGGAATAAATGACCTGAGAACATTAAACACACACTGAACAAGCGGGAAAAGGCTGCATGACTTCCCGTCAGTCACCAGAATCTGATTTTCCGGGCGTTCACTCCATAAAATCCATCTCTGACGAGCTCATTTAAATCCTCCCAGTGCGTCTCACGGTGACTCTTTATGTGTATGATTGACTCTCACCGCGCCGTAATGGAAGCTGCCTCCTCTGCGACACGTCAGTCTCTACATTTCAATTCATCCTCAAGTGTAACCGCCTCACTCTACGCTCCGGTTCGAGCTCCTTTACCTTCGGCCGTGAGGTTTAACGACGCTCTTCCATTCGCACTCGCCGTAACACGATGTGGAAGCTAAACGTCCGGGGTGAGAGAGGCTGAATGGGCTCGTATTAGTTCTTATTTCTGACAAATGAAACTGCAGGGACACCGTAGTCCATCGTCTCATTTATCCTATCACTGAGTCGCTGTCCTTTCTGTCTTTTTCTACCTCGATCGTCGTCCCTCTCATCTATCTCCCTCTTCGGTCGCGTTGGAGTTTAACCGTTTGATTTAGAGGCTCGTATATCAGAGCTGTGATCCATCACCTCTGAGTCCCTACCTCTCTCTGTTGAACACCCATCCTGTAGCGTTGCAGTCGGTCGGAGATGGATGCCCGTGCAGCGTTTTTAGAGAAGAACACGCAGACGGCGATGACCTGAAATGTATCGGCTGATCTCTGTTCTCTCTGTAGTAAAAGGATGGTACAATAGAGGCCAGATGCATTGTGTTGTCTGTCTTTTCCAGTCTGTGTCCTTGTGATGTTGTGTTGTTATCGGCCCTTAGCTGAGGGCTAATATGTGTGTGTGTGTGTGTGTGTGTGTGTGTGTCTCTATCCAAGGTATTGTCTAAGCACCTTTTTTTAATTGAATTTAAAGATCCCCTTCACTCAAACATGCGTTAATCTTCTGTTTATGTCGCCTAAAATGTCTGAGTTTGTCACTAAATCTGAGGTTCAACAAGCTAACTAGCTAACAAGCTAACAAGCTAACAAGCTAACAAACATCATTAACCAATGAAAGTGTTACGGATCGTCAAGGAGGAGGACCCAAAAGCGAAAGACTGAGTGAATGAACACAGGAGTTTATTAACAAAGTCCAAAAAGATTAACAGAAAGTGTCCAAAGGGATTAACACAAGGTGTCCGCGTAGGCAGGCGGCTGGAGGCTGGAGGCTGGAGGCTGGAGGCTGGAGGCGAGCGCGTGGCAGGCAGGGCGGCGAGGCACCGAGCTGACAAGGAGGACAAAAACAGAGTTAGGGCGAGTTTATCTTCAATGTTAACGTTGGCGACAAGCTCTACCGATGAGACGGAGTCATCCGGCACAGGAGTCAGAGCTGGCTTCTTATGGAGCAGGTGATCAGGTGAAGATGGGAACCAGGTGTGCCTCGCTGCGCTTGCCTGAGTGGGTCCGCCCCTCCTCCTAGAGGTTGCACACAAACATACGTTCCTGAATAAATCGGGGCAGCCCCAGCCATGACAGAAAGATTCTAATTACACTTACTTTATCGGGTTTTTAGTTCTGGCTCTTATTACTAGACCTAACCTGGAGTAAGCTGAAGAGAGAGCAGGTTGAGGTAAGCTAGCTCACCAAGGAGCTAGCAGTTGGTAGCTTAGCCGAATAGCTCGTTCTTTCCCGCACTGGTCTTGGCGCGCGGTGAGCTCCGTCGTCGTGTTGCTTCATTTCACTTTAGGTTGTTGTCGGATGGATCCCTGAAAAACAAAAGTCCAGGTGTCCATGGGGTGGAACGGTGTGGAGCTGTTTGGTGTGGACTGAGCTAGCGTCTCTGAACGCCATTTCCTGCGTGTTGCTAAGACAGCCTTCATCTCATCTCATCTCATCTTCAGCCTCTTATCAGGGGTCGGGTCACGGGGGCAGCAGCTCCAGCAGGGGACCCCAAACTTCCCTTTCCTGGGCCACGTTAACCAGCCTTCTTGTTGACAGAATAGCCGTGGCAGTGACGTCTTTTACGACACAAACCAGCCCAAAAAGAAACGTCAAGGAAGAGGAAACATGAGATCATGCAATGTTCCAGAGACGCTGACACTCTGCTACACTTTCATAAAACTCCGGATGAACACTTAACACTTAAATAATGAATACATTAAATAAAGGTTTATCCACTGAGCTTCATTTGATGTTCACTGCTGTCAGACTGTACATGGCTGTAGCCCCTGAGCCCCTCAGGCCGACTGCACATCTACATAAAGATAAAAGGCAACTGCAGTTTTTATCAGCGTTGTCTTATAATTACGCTCCTGGTGCTTCAGTGTTGTGTGTATTATAATTAACTCTTATACATATATTTACACATGACATAAGATTATGACCCTGGACGTATTCTGAGCCAATGGGCCCCTGGGCACAGACATGTAAGAGGCCCCCACTCTGTCTACAATCAAGAGTCGACTTTTAGTTGTCATTTTGCATCTTTTTGTGGTGGTTTTGCATCTATTTTTAGTCATTTTGCATCTTTTTGTGGCGGTTTTGCATCTATTTTTAGTCATTTTGTATCTTTTTGTGGTGGTTTTGCATCTATTTTTAGTCATTTTGCATCTTTTTGTGGTGGTTTTGCATCTATTTTTAGTCATTTTGCATCTTTTTGTGGGGGTTTTGCATCTATTTTTAGTCATTTTGCATCTTTTTGTGGTGGTTTTGCATCTATTTTTTGGCATTTTAAGTCCACATGTCTTCATTTTGTTTTATCTATGTGGTCGTTTTGTGGGGTGTTTTGTCAGCCCTTGAATTTATGGGTCCCTGGGCCTTTGCCCGGTCGGCCCGTTCAGTAATTCATCTACGATTATGATGCTGTCAAGATAAACGCTGTTAAGTGGACTTCACACTGTGCTGCTCTCTGAATAAGTCTTCTAATCGTGGTCTCATGGTCTCGGGGCAAATAGAGCACAGTTAACCCTCCTGTTGTCCTCATTTTCTGTATACACCCTGTGTCCTCCGGGTCAAAATGACCCGTCTTCACTAAACCCCTAATATAAGCATTCATAATGCTCTGGGTTGTATTCCTCCCCATCTTCTTCTTCTGATACATCCTACACTCATGGCTTCAGCACAGACAGAGTTCAGGGCCCTGTCGTCTGCAGCACCTTTATAATCTCTGCAGTCTGCGTTAACACCTGTGTGTTGTTTACGTCTGCTACTGTCTCGTTCACGTCTGATACTCATTGATCTGAGACTGATCAAAGGCACAGCCGTCCGTGAGAAGACCCCATGATCTGTCTTGTTACGTCTGCGACTGATTAAAACAACTAAACATTGTAACATTCTGTGGTTTGTAAATAACTCTGTGACCTTGAGTTCAACTCTTTTTGTCTCACGGGTCATTTTGACCCCAGGACTCATTTGAATCTTGACAGCATATAGTAAACTGCCACAGGGATGAAGACCATGTGTTGGGAGTGATATCAAACTTGACTGAGGATGGGATCTTTATACTTTTACATGTTGAAATGCAAAAGCTTGAACGTGTGGTGTCTGGACATTGTTTTTTTTGTTCTTTTTGCACAAATTGAGCATTTTCGATTCTGTTCTGTTGGATTTAACAGGGTTCCTCTTCTTTTTAAGTCATTATATTATTTTGGCTAGGCCTGTGAATGTTCTCATGTGTCCAGGTCGTCGTTATCCTCAAAGCAACTTCAGTCAAAAGCAACTGGACTTGGTTAGTTGCCTTATTTGGCACTTCCTGATTGGATCAACAGGAAGTTGCTGTGTGGTATCAAGCAGACCAGAAAACAGGAATCCAAATGATGCATAGCTTAAATCTACTATTATCTGGTGGGCTTGGTGACGAAAATTTGTGCTTACTGTTCCGCGTGCTTTAGGGTCCTTGTCCCCCCCTCCAGGCCCGTTTGTACTCACACTACCTGGGCCTCGGAGAATGCTTCTTGCTGCCTATACGTCATCACGCCGCAACACGTCACGAGCATTGATGACGTCATGGCGATGCGTGGCTTTGTTTCCAGATCTTTCCGTAGACCTCGGAGTTTTTGTGCGTCTTGTCGACTGTTTTTGAATCTTTTCATCGACCAAATCTGCAGTAAACACTCCACCTCCGCATCACACCAACGTGAACATTTCACCGCCATTGTTTCAAATCACATTTGTCCGCGCATGGTCCCTCCTTCTTTTTTCTACGTCCCAACAGGCGCACAGGAAATGACCTCAGAACCGCCGTAGGCCTCGTGCTCATGCTCGTACACGTGTGCACACTCGTGCTCGTACACGTGCAAACGTGCTCTACAAAAGCCCACTTCCTCCGGAGTTTTATGAAAGTGTAGAAGAGTGTCAGCGTCTCTTGAACATTGCATTATCTCATGTTTACTCTTCCTTGACGTTTTGTTTTTGGGCGGGTTTGTGTCGTAAAAGATGTCACTGCCACTTGTTAACAAGAAGGCCGTCTTAGCAACATCTCCCAAACGGGTCAAACGAACTAGACTTTAGCGGTGAAACAGGCTTGGGCATGGTACGGATGGACAGTGGGAGTGCGCCCTAAAAGTAGAACAAAGTCAAACACAGGGGACGATCTCAGACAAGGACAGAATGAAGTGACAAAGAAGGTGTCAGGTAGAGAGAGTGAGCACAAGTGAAGCTAAAGGGGAAAGGTGATGAAAGCAGACAGAGGCATGAAGGACGAGGGGAAACATGAAGACAGAGCTGGAGGAGAGG